>NW_028301576.1:28415000-28615000 GCF_042242905.1 Orbicella faveolata
ATTAAAGGCGGAATAGTCTAAACGGTTACTGTCTTTCTCTCAAGAAGATTGAAGGGAACATAATGTGAAGTATTTTTATGGGACAAACCTGCGATTGCTTAGAGAGACTGGCCTGGAGCTAACACACAAGTGAAAACCAAAATATGTATACATGTATGTCCGGATTTATGAAAACCATGTTAAAGACTTTGCACCAAAATAGTGGGCATGTTTTTGGAAAATCGGTCAGAAAGTGTAGATAAATATGGCCATGTACTGAAAGTGCTCTCTACCTTGTGTACTCTTAATAGAGTCCATACCATGTCTATGCAAGTGTTTGAAGGCTTATCGTAGCTCAAATAACAGCAAATAACTCTCCTGTATGTCTTTTGAGGCCAGGAAGACTAAATTCACCGTCCTTTCATTGAATCATGAATTGTACAATTTAATTAAGAGTGCTTTTAACATGAAATTGGAGTCTAAATCAACACACATACAGATATCAAAACCACAGCAGAGGGCTAATCTATCGTTTTCTAAAGGCCTGCATCATCCTAAATGGACTGAACAAGAGCTTCCTACATCGAGAATTGATTGAACTTCAAACAAACGAGGCCATAGTTAGCAGTAAGCGAACACTTGACATGATGTCATTACGTCAATTATCACCTGGAAGCCACGCAAATAAATTTCTTTCGTGCTAGCGAATCACAGACAGCTCTGATAGTTAACTAAGCCAAGAACGCCTAAAATTGATAAAACAAGGAAATTCTATTCATGATCAGCGCTTGAACTCATGTTCTTCACTCTGCTGGTGGCCATGTTTTGCTCACAAATAGCAATGTCCCTGATGGCGGAATGGCCGTATCCAGATTTCGAAAGATTTTTTCTAAGTCTTTAGCCTCATCAAAGTTTAGAGCAAATAATGCCAACGGTAGCTAGAAATGTCTAGTCCATTGCATGTCTAAGCCCTAAATTGATGTGGCTAAAGATTTTTGCTGTCTAAAGCAAGCACAACATTATCGCCACAGGGCAAACGGCCTACTGTTACGGGACTAAATGCGACTTGTTCAGTTTACACATCTCAGGCCCACCTCACGTACGACAATGCACGACACTTGCTAGCAAATCGTTAGACTTGCGCCTTCATTGGACTTAATGATGTCCTGGGGCAGACTTCCTTTAGACAGCAAATACAGAACGATGATCGGTTGGCTCCTTCTCAGAGTCACCGCATGAACTGAAATTCAGACGAGTGTAGTCTGAGCTAAACTTTACACCGATTGAAAAGGGGAGGGGGGTAGCGCTGAATAATAAAAAAAATAGAGAAATAAATGAAACATGCAGCAAGAAGTGCTCGACATTTTATGCTAGGTAAGATTTACAAGTGGTTGCCATAAGGAAAGCAAAAAGATAAATAAATAAAGAATAATACTACAAAATAAATAAAAACTGCTTGATTTCATTAACACTGTTTTCATAAATCCAGACATGTATAAATTATATAATTTTTTATGAATTTGGAACTGTATCCCTGATAATTAGAGAAAACTTCCAATACACGCTTTTAAGTTAAAAATAGTCTTTTATTCTTCAATCTTGAAAAGCAGGATATTTATGCAGACATAGTCACCCTTATTGATGAAATAAGAAAGATATCATCTTAAACTATTTCTTTCTCCACCCAGTTACCCTTCTGTTCTCTACATGTTTGCAACACTTCTTTGCATTTAGATGTTATTTATTATTTTCATCTATTACTTTTTATTTATTGCTACTCAGAGTTTCATGCTTCTTGCGAAGCAATCATCAGGCAACTGCCAAAAATGATGGTTATAAAGATATTTCAAAATAGAGAACATTGCATACAAGTGGTGGCGAATTGTTAATTAAGTGATGACGGTTTTCAGCAGGAATTTCTTAGAATGTCTTCACCCACCCTTTAATTGCCTTGCAGTCTCAGTTGGATGAAACACATCACGTGGTTCCTCAAAGAGCATTTAAAACTAACCTTTTCGATGTTTCTTTGCAAGTCCTCGTTTTTTCTCCCCTCCCTTTCATATTGCTCTCTCCAATGCTATAAAACATAAGTTTATTTGTCATATCAATGGGAAGTTTAAAATAGCCATCAGGAGAGTAACCACATGATTCCATGAAGAGATAGCAGGACTGGTGACATAACCACGTGAGAAAAGAGAACACTATTTAACAATTTTTACTGCTTCCCCTATAACTATATAGAAACTAAGAATGGGGTCAAAGTCTTTTTCCATTGCAGCATCCTCTTTGGCAGAACAGAGTCAATTCTCCAGTTAATAGAATGCTCCCTCGTTTTTAGGGTTTATCACATTAGGTTGCACCCTCGCCACAACCGCTACGGCATGCTGTTTCTAAAATTCCTAGATGTGCCCCTGTTAGTGCAGATTACCCAACAAATGGTTAGCAAAGTCGTAGGTGAGGGCCAGCCCTGAAGTGTTAGACAAACTATGTGCAATATATTCTTACATTATCCATTTCGGAACTAGTGTGTTTGAACTCAGCATCAAACTCACCTGTCTGTGGTCCTCGCTGTCAATAAAGGAGGACAGTGACAGAAATCATTAAACAATGCTTGACAATCGTATTTCTACAGTAAATTTTTGCCTTTACTGTTAGACCTACTCACAGTTGTGGGTGCCTTGTTCAAATGGGTGACAGTAGTGGCATCGCCGTCCAGAATTTGGCATAATTTGCCACACTCTTCATCCTCAGTCATTCTCTTCTGGATACACTTAAACATGTACTGCGTTATTGAACCAGATCGCGTGCAGCGGTTTGCATTGGCCGCAATTTCCTTAAACTTGCTGAAATTACGGTTGCTGAGGGTTGCTATATGTTCATATTTACGAAGATCTTAAAAAAATATATATATGTAAAAGCTCTACCTGCACCATACTACCACAACAAACTTCTCCATTTGGATACTGTAACAAGTAGCTTAGATTAATTCGTTCTGTACTATTTCCAAAACGAGAGCGAGTGTTTTATTGGGGTATCCAAACACTGAGAAACAAATGAAAGCACTCGGCCTATGGCCTTGTGCTTTTATTGTTTCAAGGTGTTTGGATACCCCAATGAAACACGAAGCACAAGTTTTGGAAATAACTTATCATGATCACTCTTAAAGAAATAATAAACAAAGACTTCCAATTAGAATTGTTTGCTGTCTAACATTCCTTCCTCGATAATTTCAATATCAATGATATTTTTTACTGGCGTAATTAATTTGCATTTATGGTGCGATTTAATTTATTCTGAGATGTGAAAGTTGCTGGGGTTGCCACCATTTACAAGTTGTCGTTCAGTCAGGATGTATATTGCAAGAAAGTCGTTCGAGAGATTTCGGTAGCCGAAAAGTGTGGAGGATGAGAAGAAAAGTGTTGATAATGCAGTACCGAAATCAACAGCTTATAAAGCCAAATGGTTGTGTAAGGTTTTTGAGGAATGGAAACCGCATCGATTAGTGAAGTCCTGTACTTTGGAACCCGGCGGTCTTTCTACCACGAAAGACTTTGAAGAAAGAGTGCAAACTTTGGAAACGGCCATTACAGATATGCCTGCATGCAGTCTCAACTACCGGCTGTCGAAGTTCATTCAAGAAGTAAACAATTCTTCTGGGGAACATTATCCTTCCCGATAGTTGTACTCAATTATTTGCGGACTGAAGCACCACCTTTCTGATGTAAATGGAAGTGCTGCATTGAACCCTTTGGACATGTCCGACCGAAGGTAAGTTACATTTTTTGGGGATAAAATTTGGTTCGCGTAAACTACTTGTGTGCATTGTTTTTAATACTACTTTTTTCTTTCGCTTTCTTAGGTTTGACATTTCGGCGTGTTTTGGATGCAGAAATGAAAGAAGCAACTCGAATGGGTGTGACTTTGAAAACAAAAGGAGACACATTGTAAAAGCTTACTTCTGAGTAATAAATATTCATTGATTTTGTGCAAGTTGTCATTGTGCATATTTTAGTGGTATATACCACTCTTACTGGAGAGTGGTATACCGTTTTTCATTGGGTATCCAAACACATGCACATGATGTGGTATACATCTTGTGGTTGGTAGTTGACCTTATGGATTATTAATGAGTTTGAGAAGTTGTGTTTATCACTCCTGATTCATGCAAAGATTAATGTAACAATAGTTATAATCTAATGCCACGAGCATAGAAGGATTCACCTTCACAAAAAATAAATGATGCTGTTGCTTGCCTTCCATCTTTTGAGGATATCCTTCACTTGAGTAGGTTCCTCCGCATCTCCTAAATCCCCTTGCAACTGGTAAAGTTTTTCCCTCATTGACAAAACAGTATTGACAAAATCTGGAGTTTCGTACTTTTCACCAGGTGGAAAAATAGCCTGGTTTTCACTAGGTGGGGCTATCACCAAGAACTTAGCGACAAGATCTGTAGTTTCAGACGAGCTTCGATTTTGCTTTTCTTGCAGTTTGCTGCTCTCAAATGCTGCTAGTCTGGTTGTCTGAAGTTTATGATTATTTATGTCGAGATAAACAAAGGAACTGATCTCCACTACGATGATGGAAGAGAATTGCACCACTGGAAACAGGACGATATGTGAAACACGTAAAGGGAGAAAACTGTTTTGGAACAAACTAATCTCAACGGTTTATTTGATTGTGGTTAATTTCGTGGATAACGGTTCCCCTAGTAAGATGTAAATGATGTGTGTCAAGCTTCAACTGGTGCTCTCTGAAAATTGCTTAATTCTTGAGCTGCAAAGTGTAGCAAATGATAATTTTTTCCACATACACATTCCGTTTACACATTCTGTTTAAAAACATGGCCGGCATGGAATCCGGGGCACAGAATCACGGGAATGAAATCTAATGTCATTTCATTTGTCGCAGTTGTGAATGTAGATAATTTTACTGTATCAGTTTTATGTGGATTCACTTTTTTAGGTTAGCTTTTTGAACATTTGATCTGATTAGACCATGTTATTGTAATCATCATATTATTTTCATTCGATCCTAATTTTTAGAATTGTAGAATATTCTTGTGTGAAGCGCATACGATCACCTCATGCTAGTGTGCGCTTTAGAAATCGTATTTTTCAGCCTTGCACAAATGTGTTTGTGGACTTAGTTTTGGGTATCACGCAACTGCCTACATGGACCTGTTTGTCAGAATCACTCAACTGGGTAAATGAGATTATTTTACCATCAATAATAGATTGATGGATTGCACCCTCAAACGAGCACTTGTAAAATAAAGTCATGCCAGCGCCTTGCATCGTGTTCCATTTTGTTACAGACCTTTACCTGTTAAGTTGCATTATAATGCACATTCTGTGCCGATTGCTTGAAAACAAAAACCAGCTACACGATAAAACCTAGTTATTGACTTGATAAAGAATGCTAAGTTTGGCTGAAAATGATCTCTGGGGTTTCCCACAGTGTGAAGAATGCAAATTCTCAGAGAGCTGTATTTTCCTGTCATTAAAACAGCTACTGAGTATTTTAAAAACTCATTGAACAAAGGATCTTAGTTAAATTAGAACTGTTTATTTAAGGATGTTTTCCATAGTCACAGTATTGAAACTGGTTGATTCCCAGAAATCTGGCGCTGGACTCACCAAGCGTCGAAAGAGGCTGTAACCTGGCAGAAATCGAACAGCTGCTAAAAGAGTTAGTACCTTAATCACAGCGTAGCCTATTGTTTGTTGCTAATCCTTTTTTATGGTCCATTAATATCAACTGAAGCATACCTTTGGTATTATAACATCTTGAAAATTGGCCTTCCACATGTTGCGGAACTGGCTGTACCCTAGAGGTTTACCATCCTTGCGACGCTTCTTCATTTCTTCCTCGTACATCCTGTAGACTTTTCTTTAAAAACACACTTTTTCTTTGGTCAAACAGGATGGTAGGTGCTTTTTCTGTTCATTGGGCATCTGTCAGCCATTGTCTTTGCAAACTTTTCAAACCACATTTTGGCAGATAAAAATGCTTTCGATCTTCCATAGCATCCTGGCCGTGCACTTGCTGCTGTCATTCACCCATTTTCAAAGTCTTTCTTGAGATTAAAGAACCTGAAACACAGTGCGATTGGAAAGGGCTATAAGTTAAAGCAAGGTAAACTTTGAAGCACACAACATCAAAGTCGGCTGAGTTAGCAAGCTGTTCACACTGTAATTTATATTGTGAGATATCTCACCTTCCATTACTTATACCATAACATCTTTTCCAGTCTTCTTGACAAACACCTTTCCCATTCACTTTGTACTCATTGAACGGCTTTCCAGTATCTTTGGTATTCTTATTGAAGTAGAGGTAGTCCAGGATCAACACCCTCTGTTCTTCCTCTGTCTTCTCCCAAAATAAATTTAAACACTCTTCAACCTCCTCGCAGACCAAAACAGTCGTTAGATATTTATTACTGCAACCTTGTTTCCCTGATAGAAGTTGATTTACATAAGAGCTGCTAGTAAATTGACTTTTCTTTGTTTTCTCTCCTGAAGGGGTCCTTTTTGTTTTTCTCTACTTTTCGCTGGTTTGACGACTGTGATTTCATCTGAAGAAATTTCACCCTGGGGAGAATTTTTAAAAGGAACACACCTTATTATTCAGCTAATAAATTTCAAATGTGATATAAAAGAGTCTTTATAGTAGACATCGTCTTGACTTGTTAGCTAATTAGAAACCCAAAGTCACGGACCCAGCTTTTTACCCTTTACCTCACGTCACTGCAACTACCGGTATGGTTGCCTCACTTGGTAAATAAGAGGCAGGTATGTGGTTATCTTCAGAATTCTTTTAGATGGTTTTTTTTCCTTGCAGAAATGTTTTTATTTTCTCATATCACACTCAGAAGAACATAGACTACTAACTGCATTGGTGATACTTTCACAGTCAGAGCTCTCTCATATGATTTCTCTGATTTGCCTCCATCCTTGTTGTCTTCTGATCCCTGTTGTGAGCAATTGTAATGATATTAGCGATTCAGTTAAAGTTGTCAAGCGTTAAATTTCCAGGTCAATAAAGTGTGCTACAAGAAACCTGAAGAAACAAAATTTGAGGCATACAGATCGGATGTATTTCTCAGTCTACGTCAGTTACAAGTGACCTCAATCCACTAGGTCAAAGATAATAAAAAAGGTAAAATCTGCATACGAGCCAAGTGGCCCATCAGGCCAGAGCTTATCCCGGTTTCTGTAGCATGAAGCGACTAGGAGTATTTCTACTCCCCCCTGGATGGGATGCTAGTCCATCGCAGGGTTACTCCCAGCATTAAGTTTGCCAGTACCCATTTATACACCTGGGTGGAGAGAGGCACTGTGAGAGTAAAGTGTCTTGCCCAAGAACACAACACAAAGTCCCTGGCCAGAGCTCAAACCCGGACCGCTCAATCCAGAGACAAGCGCATTAACCATGAGGCCACCACACCTTGCACAATAGATACAGTGTAAACAGTCAGATTTTACCGCTGACAATTAATTCATTATTTGCTTCAATTCCGGTTGGTTTTCACAAATAAAACTAGAATAAGTACAGTCCATTGCTATGTTCACATTTTCAAAGTGGGCATCACTGGGCTTACTTATCAACTTCATTTTTCTTGTCAACGTAACTTCCGTAACACGACGACCGTCTTAACTTACACTTCTGCAACTGCTGCAACCTCCCCTGAGCTGTAGAATATCTATCTTTCTATGGCAGGTGTACTTATGAAAAATAAAATGTAAAATAGAATGAGTTATCACACTCATGCAAAAGACTTAAAAAGTGTATATACCTGATATACGCCATCATATTGATCTTCTTGTCGAAGTAAATCTCTTTGTTTGGCAGAGATATAAAACCTCTGCTGTGGGACAAACGGAACACTCCTCATGATCACCGAAAACACAGTTGGTTCAGATCCCATTGAAAGAAGCAGGGGCGTTTTTACGTCTCCATCTTCTTGATCATCACCACCGTCTCTGCTGCCAGTAGCTAACAGGAATGGTCTTCGTATAGAACGCACATGGTAGGGAAGAGGCCGAGAGTCATTGCCGTCCAATACTCTATCAACCCATCGTACAAGATGATTATGGACCTTGGCTATCAAGGATAATCAAGTACCCCTGGTCATTGTTCATTGTCTTTGTCAATTGCAAATATAACAGGAAAGGTATTAATACATGAAATCAGTTAGGAACTGCCTAAGCCACAAGAAATAAATGAGGTTCAGTGTAAATTGCTTCACGAAGTGTGGTGTATGCACCATGATAAAGGAGCACATCCACAAGCTGAAAGGAAAGGCCCGTAGGGTGACATGGATAGAGAAAAAAGCCATTCATCTCCAACAGCAAGCGTAAGTGACAGACTCAATACAACACGCGGTTTACTGTTTGACCATTGATTGCAAACCATGATGCCTTTTCTGTTTGTAACACATGTTTTTGAATGAATTCACATAGATTTTTCTCATCAAAGATACATCGATCTCGGAATGTACAAAATTTACACTTCTGTCTTCTGCGGTGAGACACAAGAATTGTGGCTCGGTTTGGCCTTTTCCATTAAGGAGATGCCAAAAAAGTGCTGGCTAGGTTTATTGTAATTATGGAGGTGCGGTATTCAAGTAATAATAATGATGATGATGACAATGGTAATGGTAATGATAATAATAATGATAATAACAATAGTCATCTTTCATGAAGTCATTAACTTTCTTCATTTAAGGAGAGCATTTCAGCTTTACACCCACTTAGCACAAATTAAACTATGATATCTCAAAAACTAATTACTGTATTTATTCGCCTATAAGTTGATCCCGGCTATAAGCCGAGACCCCAAACTTGAGAGAACTGACGATGGGCTTAAGCTTGTCAAAAAAAATTGGAAAACTCTCGGCTATAAACCGAGACCAAAGTTTTGCAGAAAAATTTTACCTTTGAAGCGTCCCTCTCAGGAAACATATGTTGATTGTTGAACGAATAAACACAACCACATGAATATTCAAAAGTTTATTGTAAACAGTTAGTGAATCAGCGAGAATGTGAATATCAATTGATCCTAACTAGTCTATAAGTACAGCTGAACATAACGAATTCCACCATTCAGACTAAGTCTCAAACAAACGCTTACCGAAATTATCAGTTTACATATCATCCATGATCGTATTCATCATGCCAAAAGTTCGCCGTACTTCTTACAACATGGCTTTTAAGCTCAAAGTTGTTGCTGAAGCTGAGGCTGTTGAAAACAACTCAGAGATCGCCTGAGATTACGGGATTAGCGAGTCGATGGTTCGTCGATGGAGAAGAGACCAGGCAAAGCTTTTCAACGGCGAGCTGAAGATGTCTGCAAAACAAACAACGTTGGGCCGCTTCACTCCAAAGTATCCAGAGCTAGACCAGCAGATGTTGGAATGGTTTTCAGACCAAAGAGAGCAAGGTGAGTACTCACTGCTTCATGTCAAATCAGATAAACATTTCATGTAGATTCAATTGATTTTTTATTATCGAAATTGATCAAAAAGTTTTCCCTCGATCTCTTCGCACAAGCGAGTGCACGTGAGTTTGTTTGTCGACCTGTGGGAACCAATGCTTGTGATTGGCCAGATTTAGAAATCGTCATAACAAATTAACAATGCCTGTCAACGCAAAGTAAACAGAACACTTTGCTTGATCACTTCGTTCGCTTGAATGTTTATTAATCCTGGACGGTTTTATTTTTCACAGGTATTGCCATGAGTGGATTAATGCTGCACCTGAAGGCAAAAGAACTGTCCACCGATCCTTCATTTAAAGCTTCCCTTGGCTGGTACCAGAACTGGAAACGATGCCACTCAGTAAGCCTTCAAACAAAAACAACACTCGCCCAGCGACTACCTCAAGACCTAGAAGAGAAAATTGTCCAGTTCCACCGGTTTGTCATCGCAGCCAGACGACGAACAGATTATCCCCTGTCCCGAATTTACAACATGGACGAGATGCCAATGCGTTTTGAACTTCCTTCAAGCCGAACGCTAGAGTTCAGTGGTAGTAGAACTGTGCCTGTTAAATCTTGCGGAGCAGAGAAGCAAAGCTTCACCGTAACTCTTGGCGTCGCTGCAGATGGGGCCAAACTTCCTCCCAAGGTCATCTTTAAAGGTGTCTGGACTCCACGAGACCTCGTCATTCCTGATTCTCTCCATGTTTCCTTTGACAAAAAAGGATGGATGGATGAGCCAGGTGTTCAGCAGTGGATTCGCCAGTATTTGCCGAGGAACCCTCGCAACGAACCGTCGCTGCTAGTATGGGATTCGTTCAGAGCTCACCTAACCGATGCCGTCAAAAGCGATCTCCAACGGCGCAACATCGATGTAGCAGTCATCCCTCGAGGTCTAACCCCCATTTTGCAGCCCTTGGATAAATGCTTGAATAAGCCATTTAAAGATCACCTCTGGAAAAAGTACTTGGCGTGGATGATCACCGGGCCATTTCAGTTCACCCCGGCAGGAAAGAAGAAGGCACCAACTAGAAATCTTGTCCTTCGATGGATTAAAGAAGCATGTCAAGAGATTCCAGAGGAGATGGTAAAGAAGTCTTTTAAGAGCTGTGGAATTTCCAATGCCATGGACGGAACGGAAGATGATGCAATCTACTCTGAGGACTCACAGGAACTCGATGATGATGAAGAAATGGAGGATGAGTTCGAAACGGATAGCGAAGACGAGACTGATGGTGAGTACACTTTTAGTTGAAAGCTAATAACTATCACACACAAACGGTTCCTTTAGGAGCCACCAATTATATAAAAGTTCAATGACCAACATTTTACGACTTGTTTTTGTTGTGTTTTACTACAATTTCATGAAACTGACTTGGCTATAAGCCAAATCAGAAATGTCTATGATGCTTTTCACTTTGTTGATGACGCTTCGAAGAAAAAAATTATTCAAAACTCTCGGTTATAAGCTGAACCCCGCTTTTCAGAAAAAAATTCCCAAAACTGAGTAAAATTTTTTGCAAAAATCGCTCGGCTTATAGGCTAATAAATACGGTATTTGCTTTACATTTTATGATAGACAGGAAGACAGAAGTATTATAAACACCAAACAAAGCAAGAAAGATGTCTGACATATACATGTCTGTTATCACTGATGGGATGGATTAATCAAAAACTAACATCCCACATTTCAAGATGAAATCCAAGATAAGTTTGTTTCAACACTGTCTTTGAAGATATCTGAAGAAGAATGAATGCCAAAAGGCCATTGGTTCACATAATTAGGGACCAGGGCCATTAGTACTTTGAAAGTACCAGACAGAGTGATATTATGTTTTGTAGTGTAAATAAATGGTTAAGAATATTCTTTATGATGGTAATTAACAAACTCTGTCTCACGTCAACAGCTGGAAGGAGAACACGCTGAATTTATGACAACCCATGTAACCAGTGTTTTGTCTCACGGACATAATTTAGCTTGGACTTTCATTGATTTACTGAGATGGCCTGCTGAAGCCAATCCTACCATAAATGTCCTGTTGACTGTGCTTAAGGTTATCGTTGATCAGGTATGTTAAATCATTATTTGTGAGTGGATCATGTTATTTCTCAACAAGTATAAATGCAGAAATTAAAACTGAAGGACCTTGACATGATCCATTTTTCACATTTCTTTCTCAGAGGTTGGGAGTCTTGTGGTGGTGTTGTATTGGCAGATGGATAATTACTTCCGAGACGGCAAAAATATATATTCTGGGATTCTGTACCTTCTTAGTCATGGCAAGGGTTTTTAAAAAGGTGAGAAAATGTATCTTCAGAAGCCCGACATTCCTTAGTCTAACGCCTATGAAATCCTCAAATGAAGTGCAAATTTTTAAGTGCCAGTGAACGCTTTGATAAAAATTTGAAGCGAAAAGGATTAAGATTTCTTGCAACTGTTTACTGATGGATTTTGTCAAATCAAGATAGCTTGAAAGATGAATTTAAACTTCTTCCTTATATTACTGCATTTCCCCATTTCATTTAAAATAAGGTAACTTTGATTGCGTTTGGAAGTCTGTTTACCAAAGTAGTTCATGTTTGATTAAGTTATTCTGCTCCACTTGCAGGTGATGAGGCTGCAGTTTTCTGACTTGGGTTGTTTTCAATCCGCTTACATACCTTGCTTTTTCAGCCTCTGAAACCTTCAATGGACAGTTTTGGCTGATACCAGGATACGGGGTAAAAAAACGTTGGCAACTTCTTTAACTATGTGTTATTTTTGTCCGCTAACAGGTAAAACTATCTTACCTCCTTGTCGGTCACACTCACGAGGATGTAGACCAAGTAAGTGACCTGTTTGTTACATGTAGTTGTTGGTTCGGTTTCTTATGAACTAGTACCAGTTACTGCAGAAGTGTTTAACGGGACTGCGTTTACCTTCATATTTATGCTGTATGTGTTAATCATGAACAAAACTGTAGTCTTGGTTTACGGTAGAGCTATATTGTCGACTTTGAGCTATCACATCATATCTGTTGTTCAACAGATGTTCAGGAGAATTTCGGAAGCATTAAAAAAAGCAGATGCGACCACACTAAAAGCCCTACGAGACCTGATAACGTCCAGTTACACCCCGAATCCATCCACGGTGTACATGGACAACATTTATGACATGAAGTCCTGGATATGCCCATACATCACAACTTTTCAACATCATGGCACCCCTCACATTTTTGGTTTCACAAAAAATGGAAAAGGTGAAGTGGAAATGGTGTACCGTCTTCTGGCTGGTTGGAAGTGCAAGGAATGGTTACCCAAGGAGGGACCATTTGTTGTAATGAAAGATATACCTCCTGGATATCCTTCCTTGCTCAGGCCAGAGGACATCAAAAATGTGACGCCCGAGGCCATGGAAAGGCATCGGATCACCTCAAGTCTCGTTTAACTGGGGCTGACTTTGAATGGTGGACATCCTTTATCGTCAAAAAAAGAGTGTAGAGGGAAATGTGGGAGGAGATGACAGAGGAAGAATACCTGAAAGGCAGGGAATCCTGTGACATCAGTGCCCTTTCCTTCAAATCTTGGCCCTCAGACCAGGATGTCAATGAAGATGACGAGATCTTGAGGGCTGAAGCAGCTATACTTCTGCAATTAAACAAGGAGCACCACCCAGTGAGATATATTCGAGAAATGCAAGCACGCTATGTTGTCCAAACTCTGATGGATAGTGCAGGGAGATAAATTTTCCCAGACTGACGGCTTACCTTAAGCTGTCGGCTATCCTACATTAAATTGGAGGGGTACTGAGGATTGACTACTTTTGTTTAAGTTATTTAAGTTAACAATTATTTCAGTGTTGATCAATAATCTCTATTTTTCGTAGGTTAAACGGACTGGTGGACCCCGAGCTAGGACTGTTTCCCTTGGAAAAGAAAACCTTCCTGTGGACCCACCACCAAGAAAGAAGAAAAATACAAAAAATTAATTTTAACAAAAGCTTCGTTTATATTCTTGGTCTTCAGATACCTGCACATCATGCAAGAGAAAAATAAATCCATAAACTATTCAATAGATAAACTCAAGAAATAGAGATATTGTAGAAAAGTAATTAATGCAAAAGTCCCAGGGCTGTGCGATATTCCGTACTAGAGTTGGTGGATACTGAGAACTGTTTCTCATTTAAGAATGATTGTAATTCAGGCTCCCTTATTGGACAAGGCTGGGAACAGTTTTCAGAGTGACAAAAATTCTCAGTTTCCAGTTGAAAAGTGCATTTTCCACTTTGACATTGCACTCTGTTAGAAGCATTCGTGTCCCTTTAGCTGTTACATGCGTGTTTTCCATTCTGCCTTGGTCCCAGTTCTCCTCACACAATTTTGATCTTACTGAGGGGTGCTGGTGAGTACTGGAATGTCATCCAATCCGCTGACACACAACTCTTCATCTAAGGGAAGCGGTTGGAAAGCCGATACATGATGTAGCGTCCTTTCCAAACGAGTATTTACAATGCCGTTTTCCATACAGCATGTACTGAAAAAAAAAATCGCTTAACTAAAAGAAAGCAAAGATCTAATAGTAAGAAGCTGTTTCCTTGTAATTCTCGCCAGTTTGATGAAAGCAAGTTTTGTTCAGAGTTCATAATTCGACAGCATTTGAAGGTGTTTGGAAAATATGAACCCTCTTCTCATAATGTGGACCATGAAATGAGTGATGAACTCACAACAGATAGTGACCATGATGAAAGTTCTTCTGAAACAGACAGCTGAAACAGTGGAGGTGAAGAGAATGCCAGAGAGGGTGATCAGCTAAGCAGACAACATTTGTGAAGATGATGCAGTTGTTGAACAGGATGATCCATCGAGTGATGAAATCGACGAGTCAGAGGATTCAGATGTTCAGTTAGTCTACAGTGATTCAGATGACAGTAGTTTGACAGATACGGAATCAGAAAATGATCGTGAAGGAAATGTGTATAACAGTGACTTTGCAAAGTTACCTCTCTATGAAAATTCTGTGACCGTCCTTCAGGCTTTAGCAGGATACTTGGCATGGTTTTCTCAGCATCCCAGTGCAAGCAAGACCTCCATTACTGAGCTGTGCAGTTGCACCAGAAATTTATTCTTCCATCTCCTAACAACTTGCCATCATGCTATGATGAGGCATTTAAGCTGATTAAGCCATTCCTCTTGCCATACATCTCATATGATTTTTGCATCAATGAATGTGTGGTGTTCAGGAAAACAAGCCAGTATGATCACTCTAAGTTAAAAGAATGCCCAATTTGTGGAGAAAACCGATTTAATACTAGCAGAATTGCTAAACGGACATTTAGCGATTATCAACTTAGGCCTCGTTTGAAGAGAATGTTTGCCATAAGCAGCATCTCCCAATGTCTTCAGGCCCATGCAATCTTTACTAATGATCCTGATATCACAATGTACAATGTGCATGATTCTCCTTTATGGAAGAAGGCTTTTACGGAAGATGGTTTTTCCAAAGGAGACCCAAGAGGGATTTTGTTACAATTTTGTACTGATGGGGTCAACCCTTTCAACTCAAACAAAGTAAATTATTGTGTGTGGCTAATAATGTTCAGTGTCTTAAACCTCCCAGGTCAGACACACCTACCAGAACATAATGTTGGTTGGAATTGTACCTGCGCAAGTAGAGGGTAAGGAACCCAAATCACTAGATCCTTACCTAGAGATTGTTGTGGATGAACTGCTGGACTTGTCAGAAGCAACATTCTATGATGGTTATCGGAGAGCTGAATTTACCTTCAAGATTGACATTTTTAACTGTGTACTAGACTACCCTGGACTTACGAACATTCTTAGTGCTCCTGGGCCTAATGGCCTTCAGGGATGCATGTGGTGTGAAAAAAGAGGTACGTGTACAACTTGTACTTACAATATGGTCCATTTTTATATCCATGTATAGTTTGTTTACCATAATTTTAAAGCAGTTTGATTGCAATGCACACTATCTTTCACTTAGGTGTAAAGTTATGTCTATTTCTTGAAAATTCTAGCTTTCTGGTGATGCCTTCAATTGTTTTTTTAGGTGACAGCACCTAAAATTTTGATACTCAATTTCCAAGCCCTGGATAGTTTCATTTTTCCATTGTTACATGTATGTTGTTTCAATTTACATTCACAGTGAAGTTAGACCTACATGCTACATTATTACATTTAATAGTTTCCTTATTAGGGAAACATGTAACCTCACTTCACAAGGTTGTCTATCTGGAAAACAGGCGGTTCTTGCTAGAAGGCCATGAACTGTGAAGAACTAAAGGATTTCCTGGAGTTGAACGTGAAACCCGTGAAAGACCAAACTGCTTGACCAATGAAGACATCCTTTGGAGTGCTGTAGCTCACAGTAGGGCCAAACACAAAACTCAGGCAAGCAATGTTTTGAAGGTAAAATGTTTTTTTGAAATCTTGTACAAAAATATAAACAGTCATTTGCAAAAAAGTTGCTCTGAGAGACATATATAGAAAGTTAGGACAGAACGCTGCACCAGTGAGCTGTGGCGCTCCTTTTGTTTTGCAGTTTTGGTGGCTGAGTGTGCTAATCCCGTTGTTGCCTGATAGGAAATGAGACCCGAGGTCCATTCCCACACAAGACACTAACCTACCAGAGCACTCTTTTTGCAAATGACTGTATTTATCAATATATGGACATACTGGGGTGCAGTGGAAAGTTATATGGCAAGCTGGGTTGGTGCACGAGAGTGCTTATAGCTAAATATAGTTCTACACATTGTTTGAACAAAGATCATCATTCTTTATGCTTGTGTCCTGAGATTGGACTTACATTGAACAAGTTTAAAGCAGAGCCACAATTTACTGACAACAGTATTCTAATTATCTCCAGGTGACAGGCTCCAAAGGTGTCAACTGTATCATGTTGCTTTCAACCCATAACAGGGTGCACCACGACCTGGAGAATGTCATTGTAACATTTTTCAACCTCACAACTGGGAAGGGGGATAGCAAGAAAGTCAGAGATGGTAAAAACTGAAACATTTTTTTAAGAAGGTGTCTTCATGCTAAAACGCTACCAGCACATGTTAGTTCTAGCTTTTTACAGTCGGGGCTTGATTATCTACCAAGCAATTTGTCTGATTTGACCACTGCACCTTTTAGCAGATGGCAGCATTAGTTAAAGATTGCTTGCTGGAAAGGAGTGTAAAGAAAAGGTGGGAGTGCAAAGACTGTGAAAGGGCTGTATTCCCCTAATTTTCTTGGAGTTAATAAATTTGAAAGAAGATCTTGGTTATGGTGTATTACTGTTTTCATGGCTTTGGTTCCCCCATCTACTGTAATCACAAGAAACCCTCCTTAGTTACAGCAAAATATGAATACACATTTATTATTTGACACTCTGAATGTAATTGCTTAAACTACAGATGAAAATGCTGTTGCTTCAACTTCCAAAGGTGGTTCAAAACGAAAAAAAAAGGAAGAAGTCCTTCCCAATGCACCATTTCGTATGTCCAAAGAGGAGATGAAGTGTGTTGACAAGCGGGCCTTAACTGTCTGTGTACCACAAGGCTATGGTTGGAAGCCCAGTGCCGGATTTCTGCCAGTTACTTGATTACATGTCACCGGTTATTATGGTCTACTTTCTGGTATGCTGCCTAGCTGCCCCTTACTTGTCACAGCTGCCTTGAACAACGCACTGACAAACTGAATAGTTACATGTAAATGTTTTTGTCATGTAGAAAGATATATTCCTTTTGTCTTTTCATTAAATTTGACAGGTAAAACAATAATGCTTTATTTGCAGATTGTGCCCAAAAGTGAATTGCATACTGACTAAAAACAGTATAATTGAAAAGATTAGAAAATATACACATTGTTTCTGTGGGCTGCACCTTGCAATTTTGAGATAATGATAAAATACATTTAAAATGTAAAATTATTAAAGTACATTTGGATATAATAGTATGATTTGAATAGTGTAAAAATGTTTAAGTTATTAATATTATTAATACAAGCAGTGCAGTGCACATGAAGGCACACCACTAGAATAAGGTCTCTTTGAAATCGTTTGGTTTTACATCTCACTAGTGATATAGCTTATCACAATCAAAGGCTCCTGTGAGCAGCTCATGGATGAATGTTTCCTTTTGCCTCTGTTTCAAAACGAGTCTTCGTGCGAAACCTTTCACTTAAAAATGAGTTAATAAACCTGTAGACGGAAGTCATATGAATGGTTTTGTACTTAGACTCGTTTTGACATAGAGGCAAAACGCAACTCGGAAATGGCCTATTGGATGAATGTAGAAAACGTAGTTGAATAAAAAGAGAAGAGGAATTGATCACTGTAGAGTTGTTCTTGATACTGCAGTGGAAAACAGGAAAAGAAACATCAGTTGGTCAAATGTGATGCATGGGTTCTGATGTCCAAATATGGTTGTTTATTGACACCCTTTAGGGGGTTGAATTCGTTCTTTGGTAAAATTGTTTCATAATAAATAATTATTTATTACATGTTTGAAATGGATCTCAACAGCTAGAGTACAACAACAAAAATCAAGTTGAACACTGCTTTTATTAGGAATATTTTCTTTCTTTTTAAGTCCACTGAAATACCGACTACCATAATGTAACACATGAAAGCTAAGAGGAGAAGACATCGTAGCCAACAGTCTCTTATAAATGCAGATAAGATTATACATTTTTTTGGCTGAGTTATTAATAACAATCTTTACAGCGGCAGGACACAGATGTAGTAGAAGTACAGCATGATATTACTGTCATTTTAGAATTGAATGAAAATTCAACAGGTATAAGCTGAAACAGTTAGGATAGCTTATACTTCAAATAAACATAGCAAGATTTGTATTTAATTAATAGAGAGAGATTAACACACTCTATTTTTGTGTTCCTTTACACTGGAGTCTAGTGTTTTCCTTTAATTGTAGTCCTAATACGAAGGCCTAATGTTTCTCTACATGTATATGTTCATGTATATGAACATGATATGGAGCTCCTAATTTTAAGTTGAAGTTGTATTTCTGTATTCCACTGTAAAGCTGTAGGTTCTGAGTCAAGTTTTGACACATGTAGTGAGTTGAGGTAGATTTCACATGTCAACATTCTTAACTTTAAGTGTTTCCAACTCTGTAATTATACTGTAAATCCTCGAATTAGCACTCCCCTTGAGTAAGCGCCCCCCTTGAATAAGTGCCCCCCTTGGTCAAGCCCCCCCCCCCTCGAATAAGCGCCCCCTCCTCCTAAATTTGAAACAAGTGCCCCAGGCGCTAATTCGAGGATTTCTGGTGTGCAGTTTGGAGAGGCATTTTATGTGCTTGTAACCAATGTTTTTTTGCAAAGAGTGAGTTTCGACAGCTGAAGTGGAAGCTAAAAAAGGTGTTGAAACCATTTTATTCTCTTCCTAAGTAGGAGTATTCCACATCCATCTGTAATTCTCAGATTAATTCCATGAAGTCTTAAGGGTGACTTGTGCTGTTTAAGCCAGTTTCTATGAAGTCTTTTGCTATTATTTTTGGCAGCTGATAAATAGTATAGCATCAGTAATGGTGTAGTTAATATTAACATTTTCTTACTGTCACTTGCATATCATAGTATACCATAGTTGTTACCACAGTGTTCTTCCTGGTTATTTGCATACAGCTGTGTGCACAATAGTTCAATTTGTTTCACCTGCAATACACAATAAAGATAATAGTCATAGTTTAAAGGGGTATAAAAATGAATGCAGAAAAATTACACATGTAGTATATCTCTAATTTGCTGCCCTTTCCCCTCCCCCTGTACCCAGCCCCAAGAAAAATAGGCTTCTTACCTAAATGTGGTATCCAAGTGATATTTCTTGTTTTTCTGGAAAGGGTTTAAGAATGAAAATGCCAGTTATAAATGGCATGCTTTCCTTTAAGAAATATTGGAGCTAAAAGAATTCCTTTAACCTGAAAAATTTATTCTTATATACAGCATCTCCAAATTCTGGTGGAGTTACATGTAATTTTGAATCCCTTTGAGGACTAGGGATTTAGGAACATGAAAAGCACAGGAAATTCAAACCATTCTTTGTTTCTGTCAATAAATGTTCTGACATTTAGATACTTATTTGGTATGTAAAATTTAACCTTCAGCTAAATTAATTATAATGATCTCATGATATACATAGAGAATTGATTTTAACAGATATTCAAACAGCTCTCGTGGAAATTTATATAAATGATCACCTGCTGATTGAGCACATAATTTGTGGTACATGATCTAGCATCATCTATCTGTGTATGGTAGTCAGTAGTATACTGGTTAATCAACTGAGTGTATCCGTTGTCTGTTATAAGATATTTCATTAGATCCTTTTGTTCTGTATTTGCCTGCATGTGATCAATATTGAAATCCCCACGCAGAAATTGTAGGTTTTATTAATACTGAGTTGTGAAGATGAGTGAGAGCATGAATTAACTGTGAAATTGTATTTCAAAACAGTTCAAAACATTAAAAGGTACACAGCAGTTCCATAGTAAGTTCTTATGTCAGACTGACTAAAGTAATTTCTGCAAAGCGTAAATTCACGAAGCTGATATGCATCATCTGTATCTGACAAGCAAAGTTTTGATTCAACAAAAATGTTGACATCAGCTTTTTAAATGTTGTAATCACTTTGCACATCATCTATATGTGGAGGTGGAGCCAGAGGTGGAGAGATCCAACATTCTGAGACAAGACTGTTTTGTCTGAGATGAATTGTCGGTCTGTAACACTGGCAAAGGTACAAGGCTTGCTTGTGTTCTTAGTCTGCTCATTTCACATTGAACTTTCTCACTAACCTTTATTTTGAACTCAACGTAAGCTTCTTCAAAACTACACGAGGCTGAATATATACACGAGAGACTTGTTATCAGCATTTCCAGTACAAACTACATCCATAATACTGATTGATAATACAAATCGCCGACAGACTCAAATCAACTCTGTAAAGACAACATCTAAAAATGACACAAAATGGTGAATGTCAGCTGTTTAGAAAACCATGTGCTTTGTCAGATGACTAATTTCGGGATCGAGCAGTTTCCAAACAAAAGAATCTAACTACTAGTACGCAAAAGTGCTCTCATAGACATGGTTTTTAAAGAAAAAAATGATACAACAAGAAGGCTTACCTTAGCTTCCATATAACATGGCATTTATTTCATTCCTCGTCCAGGTGACATTAAAACATTTTTAAATGATTCCGTCGATTTGTCCACGGACCACGGTCAATAGACATTGTAGCTTTCAACATTTCGATGCAAGGATCGTCGCTTACAAGATTTCATTGTCGATTTGTCATAGCAAGTGTTCCTAAGTGTGAAAACGTTCCATTCTTCAACCCACGAAGGAGTCCCTGTTTACAAATCAAACAAAAAAACATCTTTGACCTCCATGCTGTGTTACGCTGTGTTGTTGGACAAATATTCATGTCTTTCTAGTACCCCTATAAAACCAGTCAAACATATGCCCAGAAGTCCTCGAGACAAAAACAATACTTAGCAGGGGAGGTAGGAGAAAAATGTTCAATCTGGTTTTAATGAATAAATTAATCAGATTTTGTCATTTTTTGATAGCCAAGACGTTTAAGCATCCTGACTATTGATGATTGGTTTATCAATTTTATTTTTTGCGTTTTTCATGATTTGATCAAGATATTGCTCTTTTGTCATATACTCAAATTTATATCTACACCAGTCTTTTTGTGCAAAAGCAGTACTATGACCAGGTAATTTATCACAATTTTTTTAATTGCAGCGGAGCACATGCCAAGATTTCTAGCTGCAGAATTTAGGGAGCAACCAACCAACTCAAATTTAGAGCTTTCCTCCAACTTCGCCATTTTTGCGGGAAAAATTTGGAGGAGGCATTGCTAAAAAGCCGCCAAATCTGGAAAGCTATTTGAATGTAAACGACACACAATTGTGATTGGCTCGGAAAGGCCTTTACGCTATCGTTGATTGGTTGTACTTTGATATGTGAAAGAGCTGTACGCCATTCTGTGACAATAAAGCGTATAGATTTCTACAAATGAGCTTTACGGAATAAAATTCTTGTGTTATGTGTAATAAAAAATGTGACATCGCCCAGCCATATAAATTATTAGTATGAAATGGAAATAACTCATCACAAGCATGTGAAATAGATCTGAAATAACATAAAGACAAAATCCACATGTGAAATTTTAATTTCAAAATGCAAAATGTAAAATGTTTAATTCCACAACAGATCTAGACTCACACATTAAGTATGATTAGTAGCACCAATGAAAGTTTTAGAGTACCAAATAATACTAATATTACTTTATGTAATTACTTTAAAAAGCAGTAGGCCAAGATATCTAACACACTGGCTCAAAAATATTTTTGGCCCAAAATACACGTATACTATGCAAAACTATCCCAAAATCTTTAAACTGGACCAAAATCTACAAACACCAGACTAAAAATCTGTTAGTTGGACCAAAACATGCAAAAAATGCAAATTCAAAAATCTTTTTCTCCCAAAATAGGCAAAACTATTCTAAAATCTTTAACACTGGACCAAAAATCTGTTAGATTGGAACAAAACATGCAAAAAGGCAAATTCAAAAAATATCTTTGGCCCAAAATATGTAAAACTATCCTAAAATCTTTAAAACTGGACAAATATCTACTAACACTGGACTAAAAATCTGTTAGATTGGAACAAAACATGCAAAAAGGCAAATTCAAAAAATATCTTTGGCCCAAAATATGTAAAACTATCCTAAAATCTTTAAAACTGGACAAATATCTACTAACACTGGACTAAAAATCTGTTAGATTGGACCAAAACATGCAAAAAGGCAAATTCTAAATATCGTATAGTTATTCCCTGGACATCTGAAACACAATTTCAGGTTGTTTAACCTAGTTTAGAACCCACAATTCCCCCCCGTCTCTTGCAGTTAAAAGAGGCTTTGTGACATATTCTGCAAGAAAAGGAACAGTTGCCTGCTCAAAAATAGCCTCACTGTGAACCACACAAAGCCCACTGTCATCATCAATTGAGTTGTCTTTCATTGTATCGACAGTTAGAAACTTCTGCTCTGCTCCCCTGTTTTGACCCTAACAATGGAAGAAACTGTGTCCTCATCTTTCTCAACGAGCTGAGATCTCCATATCCAGCACTTCCCCCCTGGTCGCAGTGATTTATTATGAGAGAGGAATTTATGTTTTAGGGGCCCTGTTTCATCAATTGGTACTGTGATGTTGTAGTAGGTTTCCATGGCTTCCACTTCATTGTAGGTGGGTAGATACTGCACTCTCTCTCCTATGAAGGGTTCAGCATTTTCTCCAACAGTGAGCAACGTGTCAGCAGGAAGAGACCCAGAAGACTTCATGAACTGCACCCAGTCATACAAATAAATATTAAGAATACAAAAATACCAAAAGTCATCAATAATGCAAGAGATATTTTAATATACTGTAAATTGTTTGACAAGATACATGTCATGTGAAACAGCTCAAGTCCTGCCTCTGCTATCTTATTCCCCTTACTCCAGCACAGACGCATAGCTGCTCTCTTCATTTTTGCTCATGGATGATGTAGTTTACAAAATGATTTTACCAGAAAACAAATTCAACCACCTAAAGGGTGTCTATAAACAACCTTATTTCAACATCAAATCTATCCATCAAATTTGACCAACTGATGTTTCTTTTCTTGTTTTCCACTGCAGTACCAAGAACAACTCTACAATGATCAATTCCTCTTCTCTTTAAATTCAACCAAGTTTTCTACATTCATCCAATAGGCCATTTCTGAGTTGCCTTTTGCCTTTGTGTCGAAACGAGTCTAGGTGCAAAACCATTCACTTCCGCCTACAGATTCATTAACTCATTCTTATGCGTAAGGATTCGCATGAAAACTCGTTTTGAAACAGAGGCAAAACGAAAGATTCATCCATGAGCTGCATACAAGAGCCTTTGATTATTGAACCGTGTTTAGTGTTGTTGTACTGTGTATTACCTTGAACAGTGAACTGCTTCCACATTTTTGGTTTTATTGTTCTGTTCCATCTCTCACAAACAGATAACTTTTCTTCATTCTCAGTGGAATACAGTGTTATGTTATGCTTTTGAAATAAGTCTTTCAAATGTTTGTTATAATATTCTTTACCTTTATCAGTCCATAGGTACTCTGGTTTTCTTCCTTCTTTGAATATTTCTTGAAAAGCTTTTGCCACAGTTTCACCTTTTTTATCCTTCAATGGAATAATCCGACACCCGGAAGCAAGGAAATGTCGAAAGAAGTGGGTTGATTTCGTGAAACAAAAGAGAGCGAAGTGGGAGCCTACACGAAATTCCTCGATATGCTCGTGACACTTCACTGAAGACGATTATATTCGTCGCATCAGTAACAAACAAGCCAATCATGCCAAGGCTTAAACGCAATGAAATCGGCATAACTGCTGTGCCATCAGTCCATGCCAAAGCGGTGACAAAAACACCAGTGGTCACTGAAAGTGCAAAGTGTCGTCTTGAACGGGCAGGAAGAATCTTTGTCAAATGTTTCGAACTTTGGTAAAGGTAAAGAATCTGTTCCTACCGACGCGTTGGCCGACATGTGGGCCGACGTGTTGGCCAACACTTTTTAACCTTATAATGTACAAGCTGCATCGGTGATGCATTGGTGGTGCATCGATGGTGTGTTGGTGGCGTGTCGGTGACTCATTTGGGCCTTATGGAACTATTGCAAGGCTAAACGTACCTTTTCCAAACTCAACTGAAATGCCTTCAATGGAAAACTTTCACTACGATATGAAAATAAGAAATTTACTTTTGGCCGCCATCTTGTTTTTCATGCTCTTAGAACCCAGTTCCCTTTACGACAACTGTAATTGGTACCTAGTTCTTACTTCGGCAAACACGTCAGCCGACTGTCAAGCGACGCATCGGCCGAGACTTTATCTTTATTTATTTAGCTAAACTTTATTGAGTTGGTCATTGACTTTTTCAAACTTGGTGGCTGCTAAAGGAGCTGTTGTTTTGTTGTTGCTGACAGAGCCCTCTAGGAATAAAAGGTATCCTCCAACGCCAGCGGTAACAGCTTCTTCGCAACGCGAGGTCATTTCACCAACGGCAACAGATCACCCAGCTGCCTTCGACTCTCCTGCTCGATCCTTTTCAGCCCCTCCAAGGTGCTTTGGTACGTCACTTTGTTGACAATTCGCAGCTCCGCTGTGCCGAGGAAGTCTCTGATCGTGCTGCATGCTGTGCCTGTAAGTCTGTAAGCGTTGTTCGGGCTACATTTCTTTTCATTCAGAGTTGAGAGCACCGCCATGTATCATTGATGGATTTCCACAAGGTCGTTCCGGTCGACCTTCGCAGCAGCTTCATGGTTAGTTCCAGCTGATGGTTCTGAAGAGTTCTGCAAAGTTCGTAGCTGCTGCTCCAGGGCCTTAACATGGTCATCTCTTTCTTTCCACTGCTCTTTGTACGCAGCGATATCAAGAATAAATCTATATACCAATCAATTCTATTTAAATCAATAGCTCTTCCAATTGAATCTGTGACATAAAACCTTATTTAACTTATTGTATATGATGATACAGGTGAAAACAATAAAAATCTTGGTTGATATTGAAATGGAAAACTTCTCGTCAAATTGTCTGTTGGTATTACAACTATTGTATTTGAAGATCGTCCATCAACCAATGAATCTGCGATAGCATCACAGTTCACATTTATGACATCTATACTGTTGGTTATGTTCGGTAGTTTGCTTCCATACTCTGTTTGCGTTATTATTTTTTGGTTCAAAACCAATTAAATCACCAAATTTTGAGTTTCTTAAATCTAATCAATGATTGTCACTTATTTCTATTACCACTTTGTATGTTGACAAAACAAATGTAAAGTTTATACTATCAGTTTTATCTGCTTTCACATGACCCTTTTTCATGTATTCATGAATATAGTCATCAATGTACATACCATTAACAGAAGTTATTATTGATAAGTTAATAAAGATGGTGAATTTTAAGCTCGGTAATGAAATGTGAAGGTGGATTAATCAACATGACACGAGCGTGGGACAAAGAAAAATTTTTCTTTGTCCCACACTCGTGTCATGTTGATTAATCCACCTTCACAGAAGTTATTATTGTCTCCCAACTCATTCCACTGTTTGTACTGCATTTGATAGTGCTGTTTTCATATTTTGGAGTTATGTTATGCCAACTGTATGTCATTGCTATTCTATTAATAGCCATCTCATTTTTCATATCATTTGACAATTTCAATACAGGATCAAATTTTTTTTTTCTTTATTCTTTTTAAATGCTACTTACACTGCTTACAATACAATATTAATGTAGTTACTTACACTACTTACAAAAAACTTATTACTTACGCCACTTACGATACTAACACTTACTCTATATAATACGCATACTCACGCTACTAAGAATACTAATACTTACACTGCTTACAATACAACATAATTAGATTACTTGCCCTTCTTACAATTCTAGCACGGTAAGATCACACCAGTTTACTCTTGTCACTAATGTACATTCCGAGTTGCAAATTACAGAAAATATGCATGGTATATATATATGCGCCTTGTTTCTTTTCCTTTCATTTTTATTTTCGTTTTCAGGGGACTAGGGTCGAGTTGTCAAGAGATTACAAAAGAGGCAACAGAGGCTCCCACTTTTTTAAAACGATTGTAGTTGTATTTTTTTCCATTTCATAGATATGTTTTAAATACAGTAAGAAATCATTTAGTTTTGGAGAACATTTTTTCTGTCTACATAGCCAAATGTAATATTTAGCATTTAAGCAGCAGAAGTTAATTTGGAGTTTATGTTTAGAGCTATCCGGCCTTAAGCCCAGTGCTGTATCAGGCTCTAAGGGTGTCTCCTTGGCAATAACTTGGCAAGACTGTAGCCATACTTCAAAATTGTTCCAAAAATATTGAGCTTTTGGGCAAGCCCAAAATAAATGTACAAGTTTCTCTGTTTCTCTTTTGCAGAAAGTGCATTTCTCGCTATCGATGAGACCAATTTTTTTCAAGAAGTTGTTTGTTGATATTCTTCTATGAAGAAATTTAAAATTGAAAGTTATAAGTTTTGTGCTCTTTGTACATTGAAAAGCCATTTGGTAAACCTTTTTCCAGTTGAGCTCTTGTTTTGTTGTGAGAGTGACGTCTTCCTGTCACTTTTGTTGACTTTGGTTGGGTGGTTCACTTTTTCCTGATACAAGTTTCTTATATACTGGTCTACTAGGTTTTTTGCTTTTTAAAAATTTTGACAAGAAACTTTCATGTTTAATAGAGGTTCTGATGTTATGGGGTATATATCTTTGAAGAAGTTTTATTGAAGAAATGATTCCAAGAAAGGTTAAAGGTCAGGCTGTCAGGTCATGTATAGTTTGGAAAGCAGTGAGCGAGAGAAACTTTCCGGAGTCATCCATTAAATGTTCTACTTTTGTTATTCCTTTGAGGAACCATTCTTTAAAAAACACTGGTCTATTCCCAACTCTTATTAGTGAATTATACCATAAGGGCGATGACCGAAAGTGATAGTCTGATACAATCTTTTCTTCATAATTGGCTTCTGACCAGATTTCAAGAATTTCTTTGAAAAAAGGATCTGATACTTTAATAATGTTACGACTGTCTTTTATGTTTAGATTTCCAGTTAGTGTTACTTCACCTCCATATTTTTCAAGTTCTGAGTCAAAAAATCTTTTCCAGCTTCCATTGTTTTCCTTATCTAGATACTTCTTTATCCATGTGGCTTTGAGAGATCTATTAAAGGAGGTTATATCAATCATTTTAAGTCCCCCTTCTGAGTAATCATTAATCATTACCTTTCTTTTTATTTTGTCGCCTTTGTCATTCCATAAGAAGTTGTAAAACATTACATTTATCTCCTTTATTGCTGTATGATTTGTTTGCAGAGGAGAAAAAATATATACCAGTTGTGAAGCTATGAGGCTTTTTAAAACAGTAATTTTACCTAAAAGGCCAAGTCTGCAAAGTTTCCAGCATCCCAGAATCGATTTAATTTTTTCTATTTTATCTTTGTAATTCAAAGATATAGTTACATCAGGGTCTGTTGACAACCATACCCCTAACGCTCTGACTTTTTTTTTTGGCCATTTGAAGTCTTTTTCAGGGCAAAGTTTAAAATCCCAATCCGCACTTGCACCGATCCACAAAGCTTCTGTCTTTTTGCTGTTAAGTCTGAGGCCAGATATATCACCGAAATAGTCTATTATCTTCAAAGATTCTAGAAAGGATTCTTCGGAGCCGTCTAAAATAAGGGTCGTGTCATCTGCATATTGGCTAAGTTTAATTTCTTTGTCCTTTACAATTATGCCACGGATTTCTTTTTTTTGGCACATTGCATTGGTGAGTACTTCCACAGAGAGAATGAATAGATACGGTGACAGAGGGCAACCTTGCCTAACTCCCCGGTTGAGCTCAAAGAAATTACTTGCCCATCCATTGTTTAAAATACGGCTTTCGCTATTGCAGTCAAATACTTTTAACCAGTTCAGCAGTGATGGACCGAAACCAAAGTATTGGAAGGTTTCACAAATAAAGGGCCACTCTAGGGTATCAAAGGCTTTTTCAAAATCAAGAAAAAGGAGCAGTCCCGGCATATTGTTTGCTTTTGAAAGTTTGATGACGCTGTCTATTAAACGAATATTTTGTCCAATGAATCTGTCTCTAATGAAGCCGGTGTGATCGTCAGAAACAAGTTTTGGCAGGAAAGTTTTGATGCGGCTTGCAATAACTTTTGTTGCAATTTTGTAATCGCAATTCAAAAGCATTGAAGGTCGCCAGTTCTTTATTGAATTAAGGTTAGCATCCTTTTTTGGTATGAGCTTAATAATGCCCCTCCTTTGTGATATTGAGAGCTTTCCAATTTCGTAGGAATAATTAAAAGAGTGTATCAAAATTTCCGCCACGTCATTCCAAAACACTTTGTAGAATTCGCAGGGGAGACCATCGGTTCCTGGGGATTTATCTGTCACCATACTTTTCAGTGCTTCTAAACATTCATTCTTCCTTAATTCGCCCTCACAGAGAGATTGTTCATCGTTATTTAAAACCTTTTTGTTTTCTTGCTGTGGAAAGAAGAAAGCCCCTTCTTGGTTGTCAATAGCTACATTAGAACTGTAAAGATTTTGGTAAAACAATTCACATTCTTTTAAGATCTCTTTGTCTGTACAAATGAGGTTGTTGTCATTGACTTTGAGCTGGGTTATTGTTCCTTGTTTACAATGTCTCTTTTCCAGATTGAGAAAGTATTTGGTATTTTTCTCACCTTCATTGTACCATTGAGATTTAGATCTTAAAATTGCTCCTTTTGTCCTGTATTCTATTATTGCCGCCAGTTCGCGTTTCTTTGTTTCAAGGTCCGACCACACTTGTTCTCGTCGAGTTTCGTCGCCACTAAATTCAGGAAGACGTTTTTCAAGAGTTGCGATTGCTTGTTCTATTTCCTCTTTTCTAGCGAGTATCTTTTTCTTAGAAGTTCCATATTTCAAGGACTCCTCTCTCACTTTCAATTTAACCATTTCCCATAATAAATTAGGGTTAACAGTATCATCTTGCGCGTATTCAACCTTGGTTTGTTTTATGATTGATTTTATCCGATTAACATACTCAATGTCATTTAAAAAAGAGGTGTTAAGTTTCCAAAAGCCTCGTCCTCTATTGTTAGAATGCAGCGAGATTTGTAATGTAATCATGGAATGATCAGTTTTGTATCCTGGTAATACGTCCGCACTGACGGTGTTACAAAATGTAGTCTGATTTACTAGGAAAAAGTCGAGCCTACAGTGAACTTCAGGTTTCTTTTGTCGCCACGTGAATCTGGAACTCTCAGGGTTTAAAACTCTCCATGCATCTATTAAATCCAGGTTTACAGAGAAATCGTTTATCACTTCCAGCAATTTTTTGTGGGATCTGGCAAGACCACCTTTTTTGTCCTTGTCAACATTCAGTACTAGGTTAAAGTCTCCACCAACAATTATCTCCTCGCATTTAAAGTCGAGTAGCTGATTAAAAACAGAGGTGAAGAAATTTGGATCATCTTCGTTTGGAGCGTATATATTTGCTAAGGTTATGTGTTTTCCATTTGTAATCAGGTCACATATTATGAATCGTCGGTGTAAGCTTTCAAGAGCTGAAAACTGAAATTATTGTTAAAAAGTATGGCTACACCTGCTTTGTTACTAGAACAACAGCTGAATAATGCCTGGTAACCCCATTCAGCTCTCCAATCATGTATATTGACTTCCGTACAATGGGCTTCTTGGATAAAATATACCGACATTTTTTTACATTTGAGCCAGTTGAAAATTTCATGTCTCTTAAACTTGTCTCCTAGTCCCCGAGTATTAATCGATCCTATTCTGAGATCCATTTTTCTCATATATTTTGTTAAAAATAATTTGATCGAAGGCGCTCAAGTGCATTGCTGAAATAAACCTTGAAAGTGTAAGCTGGCAAAATAAATCAAAAATACGAATATTTACATATCTACACGTAAACACTTAAAATCAATAATATTAGAAGACTGCTGATGGAATACGGTTGCATTCGTTACTTTGTTCATATTGTTCATTTTAGAGCCGCCCAACATTAGTTCTAGATGTAGCGGAGGCCAAATCTATCAGGCATAATAATAACAACAAAAAATAGAAAACTATGTATGGACACATTATGCTTACAGTTCAAGTTCCTTACCCAAAGGCCAAAATTTACCTCGGACGAACAGCTTGTCGGGCTGTGCCTTGCTAAATGAAGCCGGGATGTTGTTTCTCCTGGCCTTCTTAAAGGTATCCATTTGTGCCCTCCGCCACTCCACGATCTCAAAAGGCAGATCTTGATACATCTTAAAATTGGTTTCTTGCAGTCGGGGACCTAAAGCGAGCATGCTTTGACAGTCCTCGAATCTCAGAAATCTTGCTAGAATAGGCTGCAGTTTCCCTTCTTTCTTCTTACCAAGGCGGTGGACTTGTTGAATTTCTACCGAGGCAGCATCAACATAGCCAAGATCCCTTTCGAGGAAAGAACGTAGCACCAATTCCGTATCTTCTCTGCTCGCGTCTTCCTTTGGAATGTTTTCGAATTTCAAATTTTCATGCCTAGAGTAGGCTTCAAGATACAGGTGTTGGTCTTCTACTTCTTTAACTCTGGCTCCAAGCTTAAGGTTCTCCTCCTCCAGGCTTTTTAACTTCGTGTTGGTATTATCTTGCAATTTTTTTAGACTCTGCGAAGCTTCTTGGTGATCTGCTTCAATTGAATTTAAGCTCTCTTTAATATTATCAACATCACGTCTTGTGGTGGCGTGACACCTCTCTAAATTTTGCACACGTCCTTCAAGTTTCAAAAGAGTTGCTTGAAAATCTTTCATTGATTTTTCAATACTGTCCAGTTTGTCTAGCTTCTTTAAAATGTTTTGAAGTGTGTCACTAAACTCTTCGGTCATATTCAAGGCGGTAAACTTACGTCTTCTTCTGTGTCTAGCTCGCTTACTTCATGGACACGAACAGCGTGCTCGCCGCTTTTCAATTTTTTGCTTTCTGGAGAAGCGTTCGATATCGAAGATCTGTCTGACGAAGACACTCTAGTTTTCCGTTTGTTCAGTGTTTCCTCCAGAGTTTCGGCCATTAAAATCTGCAGAGCAATTGAATTTAAGGCGGGTGGCTTAAGAAAACACGTCTCACTCCGCCATTGCTCCCCAGTCCTCCCCTCAAATTTGATTATGAAATCATTAGCTTTACTTGTCCCAACTTTGTCTCCATTTTGAGAAGAAAAATGTAGTGATTGATGCATTATATTATATCATTACATAATCTTTAACCAGATCATTGAGTTGAGTATTGTTTATAACTCTAAGTTTATTCAATGTATGTGCTATTTGCATAAATTCTTCCTTCACTGCATCATTACCAGCCATAATACTACCTCCAGGAAGTTCAAGACAACTCAGAAGATCTGGAGGATTATTGTAATACATTACACCGCTTCTGATCTTTTTGTATTTATTGGAAGTTCTGTGAATTGGAATCTCACTTATTCTGTTGAGGTCGTTGAATAAGAAAAGGGTAGGTATCTCGATTTTATCCATACCTTAACTTGCCCACATCGATCGAATGTGTGCAAAATCTTTATTTTCGTCATATTTAAAGTTTGTACAGTTGGTTGGGTTGCCATTGAGGCCTGTAAAGGTCCCAGATGTGACAACAGCAATCTGCTTTGATTTCTTGTTCATTTATTGTGAACATAAAGAATACATTTTGTTGCTATTTAGCAAAATGATTTCAAGAAATCAAGCAAAGAGCAGAGGGGAATTCATCTGAAAAAGTTTCTTGAAGCTGTGTGTATCCCTGTCAATTTGGACAGACAAACAAGGAAATTTAGAATGGGCATCCCTTATGGGAAATGAAAAGAAGAAACTTTCAACAAGCTTCCGCCTCTAAATTCTCTTCCTTTCTACCTCCTGAGGTTTGTGGAAAGTAAGTACAAATATATTGTTTTGCATTGATTTGCTTCTTAATCTTGCAAGAATTTTAACTTGCCACCTGTTTTTTGTTAAGTTTTTTTTTTGAAATATTGCATCTCTTTATCATGTACAGGATTTCAAAGAACTTTATGACATATTTGGAAATTGGAGTCCGTCTGAGAAAGATATCCAGGATTTCCCAGGCAAGGAAATGATATGGCTGTCAATATATTCAGACAGTCTACTGTGTCAGCAACTATACACTCTGACTGAAATGTTTATTTCTATTTACTGTAGGTAAAAGAATGGGCTCTTCTGCTTTGTAGTTTGAAAGGCTTGGATATGCCAAAGCAAACTCCCATAACACCTTACAAACATATTACCGGTATGTCATATCACCTTCCTGGTCTACTACAAGAAATGGGATCTGTCAAGTCATTTACTGGCCAGGGTAGGTATAGTATAGCTATATCTCTGCTACATACACCATGCAAAAATACCTGTATTGAAGGCTTGCAATCTGTCAATGTAAGTGCCACACTTTTAATCCACCGGTAGTTAATATTTTTAAATCTGCCCTCTTTTTTTCTCTGTCATTTTGTAGGTGTTGAGAAGAAAAATGACGACATGCAAAAATACTTTCAAAGGAAGTGTAATCGATGGGATAGTTGTCGACACACTTTGCTAGTAGAAAAAAGGATGGAGGTTTTGGAGCATGAGCAATGTGCCCGAGAACATAGAAGTGTCTAAAAAGGGACATCTCCTATTGGGAACGAGGAAAGAGTCTAGTAGCTAAGAATGCTGTTAAAAATTTTACTGCAGCTCTTTCCACACAGCAAGTAGATGTACAGGAATCTCTACAACCTGAGGGCAACAGTGATTCAATTGCTAGCAACAGCCGTCACCAAAACAGTGAAAGTTACACCCTGAGTGACCTCAAGAAACTACACAAAAGAGAACTAGCTGCAATTTTTCAAATGAAATTAGGGAAACCTCCTTTAACGAAATACAAGGGCGACATCACTTACTCAGTAATAAACCACAATGGAGTTAATTAACAGTATTTAAGCAAAATCCTTGAAGTGGTAACATAACTACTTTTCAGTGTGTTTGCTTGACAAATGCAATGGTTAATTTCTCAGTCCAAGGCAGCCAAGGCAGCTCCTTGCCCTCTGCACAGTACAACTTATGTGAGCATCCAAGAAACAAGTGAATAACAATTGGAAAGATAATTGTCTGCCGATCTCCTCTCTTCATGGGATAAGCACTGGGCCAGCCCTCTGGAAAATACCTTTGGTCGAAGTCGGCCTCTGAAAGCTATATTTTGGTGTTTGAATTTAAAACAGTTCTTTTCACAATTTTTCTGAAAACATCATGTCTCATCTCCACTGTTTTCTGTGTCAACAGGGGTTCAGCAAGTCCACTCTTGATTGTATTTTTCGGTCTCTTGAGGTTCTCTGCAAACACGTCCTCTGGGGGAGATGGATTTCTGAAATAACTGGACAACAGATGGGATGCATTTAACAGGGAGAAGCCAATCTGGTAGAAGAAAGTTTGTTACAGCGAAAATCTCCTCCGAATAAAAACATTTAATTTCTTTCAATGCTTGCATATGAAAAAATCAGTGGTAGCGCCGAGTGGTCTAGCAGGAATTGGTAGAGATATCTGAAAGGGAACATGTCTAACACTTTTGGTGTCTAAAGCAGGACTTACTGTAAAAGAACAAGATCCAAAATGAGGGATTCTGGCTCCCACGTGTTGTGTTTGGACCCCCAACCATGCCACTTGACCAGATAAACAGGCTTCTCAGACTACAATAAAAATCCATGTATGTACTTCGTGTACTTTTTAAACAATTGGCACTACTTTGACCTTAAATTTGCGGTGACTGAAGATTCAAGTTCAGATAACAATCGTTGCTGTTGTAACCCTGTTGATGTCAACAATAATTAACATCAGGCTATTCAAATTTCCTGGATATTCGTGTAAATTCTTTACCAAGAAATGTCAAATAGGATTGCTTTGCTGATAAATGTCATAGCACCAATATAAACACCAACACAAGCAACTGAAGTAGAAGTCCAAGTGATCAGCCACGATTCATCACAAGCTGTGAATAAGCTTTGCTACTGATCTGTTAAACTCAAAACACAACAACAACCTTAGAGGGTGAGGGATGGAGGTCCAATAAGTTCCAAAAATAATTTTCTTTCTTTATACCTCTTAAAATCCCATTTAATTTCATGCATGCCCCCACCTTAATCTCTCAGTCGTTTTGTCCAAACCTGTTAGAACTTATTTAGATGTTGATGCCAGACTCTTTTCTGAGTTGGCTTTTGTGCAGATTGTCCAACTTGTTTCTAATTAGGTCACGTAGCTATGGGCAAAAGAATACAAAGGAACATTTGTACGATGTTAATTGTTTTAAATTGTCTAAATTGGAAAATGTTCTTAAAGTTACTAGTGAATGCCCACATTTTAGGTTCGAGAGCATTGAGCTGTTAATCAGTTCCTTTTGTTGTGTAATTCTGTGATTGAATCTTATTTAGTTTCTTAGCGTAGTATTTATGCTAGCTATTTTTGATGTTTTGTTATTCAGTTTCGTTATGTTATTGATTCCAAATCATTAGTTTGGCTTGTGTAAGGTTTGACTATTTGTTATGCAACTTTTCCACTAAATTGATAGAAATTTGTTACATATTGTTCTTTCAGTTTACGACTGTTTATTTTGATGCAATAAATCACTGATAACCGTCAACTGGGCGGCAGGCCCAGACAACATCCCGGCGGGGTTACTGAGAGCTGATATTGACACCTTAGTGCACATGCTGCACGGCCTCATAGGAAAGATCTGGGATCAGGAATCTATACCATCAGAGTGGGAAGAGGGTCTTTTGGTGAAGTTACCTAAGAAAGGCGACCTAAGCTTCTGTAAGAACTATAGAGGAATCATGCTTTTGTCAACAGCAGGAAAAGTCCTAAATCGCATTATCCTGGAACGCATGAGGGAAGCGGTGGATGAGATACTACGAGATAAGCAGGCAGGATTTAGACAATCCAGATCAACATCAGACCAAATAGCCACCCTTTGTATAATCGTAGAACAATCACTTGAATGGAGGACCCCACTCTATATAAACTTTATAGACTATGAGAAAGCATTTGACAGCCTGGATAGAAGCACCTTGTGGGACCTGATGGCCAGCTACCGAATTTCTGGAAAGATCATATCATTAGTAAAGAACACATATGAGGGCACAAGTTGCCGCATTTTGCATGATAGTGGTTTAACCGAAAAGTTCAATATTAAAACAGGTGTAAGGCAGGGATGTCTCTTATCTCCGTTCCTTTTCCTTCTTGCCATTGATTGGGCAATGAAGGAGACAATATCTGACTCTAGGAATGGCATACAGTGGACCCTTGTAGACCAACTCGAATACCTGGACTTTGCCAATGACTTGGCACTTTTGTCTCATACCCACTCCCAGATGCAAGCGAAAACCTCAAAGCTTGAAGCCATCTCATCAAAACTAGGACTCAAAATCAACACCGATAAGACAAAGATCATGAGGGTAAATAGCAAGTCAAATGAGCACATCAGTATAGCAAACCGTGACATAGAAGATGTAACATCCTTCACATATTTAGGTAGTGTCATAAACATCACTGGAGGAATGGACGAGGATGTACTGGCAAGAATAGGGAAAGCACGTAGCGCATTTAATATCCTAGGGAACATCTGGAGATCGAGGGAAATAACAGCCACTAAAATTAGAATATTCAATTCAAATGTTAAGCCCGTACTACTCTATGGTTCAGAAACATGGAGAATGACAGAAGACCGTGTCAAAACTACAGACCTTTGTAAACAGATGCCTGCGCAGAATCCTCCAGATTTACTGGCCAGATACTATCAGCAATGCTACCTTGTGGGAGACTACAGGTCAACTACCCATCAAAGAACAAATTAAGAAAAGAATTTGGACATGGATCGGACATATACTTAGGAGATCAAACACCTGCATAGCCCGACAAGCACTGGGCTGGAACCCCCAGGGAAGTAGACGGAGAGGAAGACCACGAAACATCTGGAAAAGAGACACAGAAAGGACAATCCAGTTAAAAGGCTACACCTGAAATCAGATTGAACAGATGGCCAGAGACAGAGGAGGGTGGAGGCGCTTTATCTGTGGCCTATGCTCCGAGACGGAGTAATGAAAGGCATCATCATCATCAACCGTCAACTTTGCTTTTCTGTGGTTTACTCGTCTATCCTTGAATATGACCTGTGAAGTAGTCCCACCCACTAGTTTGTTGTGACACGCCTAGAGCTTGTTTTGTTTCGTCTTATTTTGGAATTTGCCAGTCATTGCAAGTGCTACACTGAGCATCTTGTTTCTCACTTATTTTTGCCTTGTTCTACTTTTGAACTTGAGAAGTGGTCTTTCTTTTTTAATTCAGTCTAGCAGCATTGGCATTACTTGAAGCACTACTTAGGTTATTTTCTGCAACATTTTCAGAATTATCCTCTTGAGGCTTCATCAGTCATGCTATTCATATAGAGGATCTTTCATCTATTCATTTGCAATCTAAATCACTGTTACTAACGAGAATAAATCATGTAATTTTACTCCTCTCCAGGACTACAGGTCACAATACCCTGTGAGAGGTCTTTAATCCTCCTTAGGGCTCCAGGTCACAATACCCTGAAAGAGTTCTTTAGTCAAGTAAGGGAGTTTAGACCATGGCAACCAGTCCATTCTGTGAGTCTATGGGACAAAGAGTGACCTGTATAGTAGCACTTCATCCCCACAAATACACGAAGCGTATTCCCCATAGATGAAACAAACCCAGCCCGAAATATGTTTAGTTAAGTGTATAAATTTTGAGCATAAATAAAGTATATATGGGTTATTGACCAAGGGTGAGGTCAAGACGGCTGGATATTGGTCAAGTTCTTTTTTGCATTTTTATGGACCGAGACGGAGTCGAGGTCCATAAACACGCAAAAAAAGAACGAGGCCAATATCCGGCCATCTTGACTGAACAAGCTTGGTTAATAAAGGATTTATTATGTGGGATAAAACACCAAAAAATTATCTGTGTACGTGTTTATTTTCAAGGACTGAAAAGGAAGCCAGGTACATGCAAAAATCAATGGCGTGTTCTCCTCTATCCTAATTGGCTGAATGCAGAAATACAATCATTTGATTGGATTACATCTTTGACGAGTAAATGTCTAACTTCTGAATGGAATAAACGAATGTACGAAAGCGCTCGAAGCAAATTCGAAAAGTTTTTTGAACCTCAAAAATGTCTCGAAATGGCTTACATTTTCAGCACTAGAGCTCCAACAAATGTTAAACCATTAGAGCAAGACAGTTCATTTCATCTGGCTGTCGCTTTTGCCAATCCTTGGGGCTTCAAAGAACTGTCGCTTGGCTCTGTGGTGCAAAGCTGCCCCAACGTAAGCTGGATGTTGAAAGTACAGTTGTTAAAGCTTCCAATCATTGCTCCTGAGAAGAAACCCAATCCCATCTGGACTGGATTAATGGTGGCAGACTGAACACTGGTAACAGAAGTGGTGGGACGAGTTGTCATTTCTGTACGAGTGCAGATGCTAGAAAGCTGGTTGCTCCTGGAGCAGCTCAGCGCAAGGGACATTTGCCGTAGATGTTCATGCGAGGCCGATTTGTAAGCGTCAAGACTTTTCAGACTGCGATGGCCACTTAACTGTGCCACAAAATTATCTGGGACGTCTGCATCGAGGAGGCGTAAAATGCAGGTCCTTCTCACCGAGTGGTTGGTTACTCTGCCCTGTAAACCAGCATTTTTTGCAGCGGTGGAGAGAAATTTGCTGATTTCGTTTTTACCAAGCGGACTTCGCATATACCACACGTTGTCATCTGGTTTTCGCTGATGTTTGACTGCAAGGTAATAGGGGGAATCTGGCTTGTATCTCCAAAGGACGACAGTGAGTAAACTCTTTGAAGAATTTAACCGGGCAACACTCGTTGCCAGTTGCTTGCGCAGTAGGATGGAAAGCAAGAACACTGTATGGCTTGTCTTGGCCTTGATGTGTTTTGGACCCTCGCTGATATGTCCACACAAGAATCTGAATCTCTGTTTCTGGGACTTTCTCCAAAGTGACGTCTCCCCACTTTAATCGGCGGCTCTTGTCATGAGCTCTGAACCCAAAGTGAAGGGCAATTATCTACCACAAGGTATGCTGCAAGGCTGTTGGATTGGAGGCCCCAAATTCACCACACTCAAAAAGCTTGTCTTCCTCGCCTCGGTCAGCTCACGGGCAGCTTGTGGTCTGTTCCCCTTGCCATGTTCCAAAACAAACTGACAGCGCTTGGCACAACACTTCTCTAGAGAGTTTGAAATTGTCTCTGTCAATAATATTTACATTTGAACCTCTTTCGTTCAAGGAGTGTTGGAGACTACATTGAAAGGACATCAAACTGACAGGCTCGTATTCTGTGCCATCCGATTTCTTTACAGTTTTGAAAAATTTGCACAACACCAAATTCAGTTCTTCCTGAGGTATGTCACACAGCTCCCTACTCTTGTTTTCTTGTAAACAAAACGGCCTCCATGCCTTCATGTCACTTTGTGTTTTTACTTTTGTGTTTGCCGGCTTTTGTTGCAAAATAAATTCATGAAACTTGTCAACATTTTTGTTTTCTTTGTTTTCTGTCTCATTGATAGATTTAGTTTTGTCGTTTTCCAGCTCCATCGATACACAAACCACAGGAAATCTTTAACTGTCACGGAAAAGATTTTTCAGGGCAAAAACTAAGAAAGAAAATTTTGGTAAACCGGCTTCTGCCTCGGATGAATTTTCCTTGTGGGACAAAACCCTTATCCTGAGCAGGCAAGATAGCTCCATCTTGCCCGCTCACGTAGCCAATCACAGCGCGAGATTCAGTTCATCTTGCCTGCCCATGGAGCTAGGCATATAATAATAACTACTTAATAACCGAGTGAGGTCGTTACGGGAAAATCTCAAACTGAGGTCTTGAGATTTTCCCGGAACGACGAAACGGTCGAGGTTATTAAGTTGTTTATTATATGGCTCATCAATAAAGAGAAAAATCATTTGAGTGGAAGTCGTCAATTTACAGGGTTCGCACAGTCTTGAAAAGTCCTTGAATTTTAGAGGGAGTCCTTGAAAAGTCCTTGAATTCCATACATCCTTGAAAAGTCCTTAAATTCATTGATAAGGTCTTGAAAAGGCCTTGAATTTTCTCCAACATAAAATCTTTAGGGGTCGAAGAAAGTTTTTTTGTTTAGATCAGAGTATTTTTTCATTTTTTTGTCGCAAGAATAACCTAGACACAAAAGCAAAACCGAAATGTGAGCCAAACTGCGATTAACTGCGAGCCGAAACCAAATTGACCAGCGGTTGTGTGTATGGCTTGTCATGCTCATGCACATGTCACATGGAGCTTGTAATTGCGGAGTTTTTCAAAACGTTCTGTTGTTGGAGGGTATTTGCTGAAAAAATGCCTGGAAAGTGTACATTTAACCCCAAATGGTTAACTGAGGAAGAATATAAATGGGTCAGGCAAGTAAAAGGCGATTTGCGGAAAGCATTGTGCATAGTGTGCAACAAAACTATCGCTTTAACAACGATGGGCGAGAGTGCACTACGTTCGCACATGGCAGGAAGTAAACATCAGACATCTGTAAAGTCGAATGCAACAACAAGTACTGTGAAGCCACATTTAGCGAAAGAAGTTTGGAGGTTCAGAGCAGGATTTCCGCAGCAACTGTGAATCAGGAAAAGGTTGATACTGGTACTCTTGACAAAGATGCACCGATGAACATTCCACCGCCTCCAGCCACGAGTGTTGCACCATCCTCTGGGAGGTCAGTTTCTCAGTTTTTTAGCAGAAATGATGTACTGAAGTCTGAGGTATTGTGGACTTTGAAAACCATTTTGAGTCACTGTTCTTATAATTCTAATGAAAACATTGAGAAAATTTTTCGTGTTATGTTTCCTGATAGCCAAATAGCTGCAAAATTTACTTGCGGATCAAGAAAAACATCCTACCTATGTGTTTTTGGTTTAGCCGAATACTTTAAGGAAATGTTGATAAAAGCTGTAAAAGGATATTTCACGATTCTCTTTGATGAGAGCTTAAATAAGAAGAGTCAATCGAAGCAAATGGACATTCACGTTCATTATTGGGAGGGTGACAAAGTTGTCACACGTTACTTTGGCTCACAGTTTTTGGGTCATGCAACTGCCAATGATATGGTCAAGCATTTTGAGGACAGTGTGGTGAACAGTGGACTTCCTATTTGCAACCTGGTACAAATCAGCATGGATGGACCTAATGTTAATTGGAAGTTCTTTACAAATATGAAGAAACTATCTGATGATTTTGATACAATTTTGATAAAGATAGGATCATGTGGACTCCACATTGTGCACAATAGCTTTAAAACTGGAGCAACTGCAGCAGAGTGGAAAGTGGAAGCATTGCTGTCAAGCCTTTATTATCTTTTTAAAGATTCACCTGCAAGGCGGGAAGATTTCTTACAGATTTCTGGCAGCACCAGGTTGCCCCTCAAGTTTGTGAATCACAGATGGCTGGAGAATGAGACTGTTTGTGAAAGAGCTCTGGAACTGTGGGAGGACATACTCAAGTATGTGAGAGCTGCTGAATCCAAGCAAATCACAAAACCAGGGAACAAATCATATGAAACAATTGTTGAAGCTACCAAGGACAAACTAATCAGAGCTAAATTGCAATTTTTCAAGTGTATAGCAGGGCAAATTCAACCATTTTTGGTTACATTTCAAAGTGACAAACCCCTAACACCCTTCCTTTCTAGTGAACTGTGCAACCTCCTAAGATCATTAATGCGAAGGTTTATGAAGAAAGAAGTTTTGTCAGAAGCTACAACTGCTGATAAGGTTGTCAAACTTGACGTTACCGATAAACAAATCCATGTAAACTACAAAAAGATTGACATTGGTTTCTTAACTGAAAAGGCACTAAAAGACTCTGTTGGAGCAAGTGAAAAGCAAGTTTTGGAATTCAGATTGCAGTGCAAGACCTTTCTGATAGAACTTCTACAGAAGCTTTTGACCAAATGTCCTGCTTCATATTCCTTGGTGAGAAATTTGAGTGCTTTGAACCCCAGAGAGATGGCTTCTGATGCAGACCAGTCCATATCCAGGTTTAAAAGGGTTGTATCCCAACTTGTGAATGTCAGAAGGATCAAAGAAAGTGACTGTGATGCCATAATCCAGGAGTACACTAGTTTTCTGGACAACATACCAGCCTTTGGATCTGAGAGGTTTTTGAACTTCAAATTTAGTACTGACAGATTAGATGAGTTGTTCAGCACTTATATGAATACCGAGTCTTACCAGAAGTTGTTTAAAGTAGTACAGCTCCTTTTAGTCCTGTCTCATGGTCAAGCTTCAGTAGAGAGAGGTTTCTCAGTGAATAAGGAGCTTGAAATTGAGAATCTAGCAAATCAATCACTCGTGGCTCAACGCCTTGTGTGTGATCATTTAAATGCTGTTGGTGGCGTCTTGAATGTACCTCTTACCCAGCCTTTACTCACCTCATGCGCAGGAGCAAGAAAACGTTATGAAAGGTACCTGGACCAACAACGACAGAACAAGAAATCTGAAGAAGGAAGTCGGAAGCGGAAGTCTTTGTTGGATGAAATTGAGGAACTTAAAGAGAAAAAGAGGAGAATGAATGAGGACATTGACTCTTTAATTAAGTCGGCAGATAATTTGTCTGAGAAGGCTGAATCGACCAGAGATATATCTTTTGTGACACAGTCAAATTCTCTAAGAAAAACGTCCAAAGAGAAGGCAGAGGAACTAAAGAACCTAGAGAAGAAGATGGAGGAGAAACTTCAGGCATTAAAATCCTGTTAATTGAAAAGGTGCATGTTATTTACATTATTTAACCTGTAACATTACACTATTTACATTTATTGGTGGGTCCTTGAAAAATAAATTCGGTCCTTGAAAAGTCCTTGAAAAATGGTTGCAATTTTCTGTATGAACCCTGATTTACATCCAGCGATGCACGCATTTACCGATTCATTTGACCGATATATCGGTCGATAGTCGACTGATATATCAGTCGACTGTCGACCGATAAATATGTCGACCGATATAGTCTTAGTCCATCGATACTCGACTGATACATGACTGATACATGACCAATACTTGACTGATACTTGACCGATACTTCACCGATATTTGACCGACAATTGACCGACACTTGACCGACACTTGACCGACACATGACCGACACTTGACCGATACTTTCCGCCGTGTCATTATTATTTAAATTAAGTATCCCCGTCTGTCGATAAAGAGCAAACAGAATGCGAATAACAAACGAAAAAAAATCCTGCATTTTGTTTCGTTTATCGAACAGATACGACGGCGAACATGCAACGCATTTCAGCGAACTAATACAAGTGATTTTCTAATTTCTTGCAACTTCGAGCGATAAAAACTGGCCAGAGAAATGCCAGACTGGAGAGAAAACCAGAAAGAGGGAATGTATAAATTTGGTGCGGCATACCAGATGCAAAAATTGCAGACTAATCCATCAAAAATATCCAAATGAAATATCCCAATCATTAGCTTCCTTTCAGCTGTTCTTCCCATATTCTCTTGTAAGCGTCACCAGTTTACGGCAATTTTGATTGGTCTTTCCAACAATACCATACCATTTCCATATTAGGTGCGCTACAAGGCGCCTTCAGCGAGAAATCAGTTTGTTCTGAACTCAAAAACTATTGGCGAATGAAACAACTTTTCAACATACCGGGTAATCATCTAATTTTAAATTCAGCAAGGAAACAAAACTTTAAGAACTTTGAAGTTATGCATCTTTTGGCGATGTATTAGAAAACATGCTAACAACTGGAAACTGTTTTTCAAAGTCAAGCGAAAATCGCTCTATACCGGGTCGTGTTTTGAGCGGTTTCCCCTTCAACTCACTGCAGAAGTCTATGAAAGCCATGGGCAAAAATTAAAGCATACTTAAATTGAACAAAGGACATAAGAAAACTGCTGTAAGACACAAAGGCAAGATAATATCTTACGCAGTTTATAGTGACTTACAGTAAACGTTGTTAAAGCTGTTCGAAAACAAGCAAGATGTAATTAAAGTTTGCCGCATCCAAAAATGTATCGAAGCGTACGTGAGCAATGAGGAAGCCAACTTACTGCAGCAATGCCAATTACGATGCTTTCAACCAATCAGTCAACATTCAGTTTTACTTCAGGTGCTGACAAAAATTCCTACTTTTCTCGGGAAGAAAAAAGCCTAAATCAAAAAAAAAATACATTTTTCTTGAAACGTAGGCAAGCGTTTTATTAAAATCTAAAAAAAGTGTAGAAATTGCATTCAAGAAGGTGGTCAGCAGGGAACAATTTTTGTCCTTATTTTCAATATTTCATGCTAACGGAAAACGCATGCTTATAATTCTTAAGATTAATGTAAGAGTTGACATGATACTACAAACTAAGGATAAAACTGTAAGTTTCTTGCGTAAAACTCAGTATTTTGTTCTGGGTCACGTTACATATTGGGCGTGTCCCGATGACGTCATCAACTACTTTGCACCTACACACTAAAACTATTGCTAAATTTTGTTGAATAAAAACAAAGTTTTGTCAAGTTATAGCCAATTGAATTTTCCCTAGCACTACTTGGTCGAAGTTCTCGTTGCTTTACGCAATAGAGGGAGATAGCATGAGCACGCATGTTCATGGATTCTCCTTCCTTCTGGCTAAAACTGTGAGCTTCGATCAAGCAAGGGCAAACAACCGTTACCCACACAACCTTTCGGTATTGTAGCGTACGGTCTTACACTCTTGTACGACAACTTTTCTTCCATTAGATATAATGGTGAGTGTCTTCTTGTCTTCTTTTGAAAACATCTGTCTAGCGTAATTAACATATCTTGGGTGAGACGACCCGTTTAATGTGTTAAGTAAACCAATCAAATTGAGCAGTCTTTCTTACGGAAGGGTCTTTGTTATAAATACATGTCATACCTAAGTGCTCGGTCGTTTACCCTACCCAGTTTTTCAAGTTTATTCAACCTACATATCTTTTTCAATATATTGTTAATTGATTTATTTTCTATATATCTTTTTCAAGTAAATTCAACCTATATATCTCTTGTTTAAACCTCTCCCTTCTTTATTCCGCAGAGCCTCCCACCAGTCCCCCCTTTAAAGAAAGGCGACTGCACTTTGTTTTCTCTCTCCCAGCCTCTTAGTGGCACAAATAAGCCTCTGCGGAGGAGAGGGTTTTACAAGCACAAATTATAGGTGCTGCATGATTTGTGCGTCACAATAAACACGGCTATGAGAATCGCACCAAGAGCGTGGAAACGTGGAAAAAGAAATGAATTATTGAGCAAAACAATGTCATCCAAAAAAAAAATTATATTACGAAATTCAAATGGAAATGGTTTTTGAAAGCATGTATTTTAACGAAATTTTAATTGGCTTTCTTTCCAAAGGCAAGATATTTCGAGTGGTAAAACTGAGCTATTTAATTTGAGTGGATGGAGAGGCAACTACTCTCGCGCCAAGAGATTAGCATGGTAAAATTGTTTGTTTTTTCTTCTAAGGAGGTGTCAGGGTTTTCCCGAAAACATTCCTCTGTAGGAAAAATGACGCAAAACAAAAAATTGCTTGCAGCTCGCAAATCCACCTCAGCCCTCTCCTCCCCCTCTCCCATTCAATTTTCTAATTTCCGTCCATTAAAAATAATGATGATAATGGTGATTAAGATAATAATTGCTTCACATTGCTTCACATCTTTCAATCATTAAATTTATTTCATCATTTGTTATAGTTTTGTACAATATAAAATTGGATGTGTAAATAATAATTATCAACAGTTTACTAATAGCTACGAATTTCGTTCCAAAAGCAGTAATTTTTGGTTACTCTTTTTCGTTTTCAAAAAAAGTGCAACAAACTTATTACATAGCATTCTGTTATTATGATGATCTACATTTAAAGCCTAAAAACTAAACATAAAGTAAAGTAACAACAAATCAAAAGTCTTCCAAAACTTAGTGATCTAAAACATTTCTTGGCACATATTAAATGAGGCCTTTTTACTCTAATTCATAACTGCAATTACTAGCCAAAATTTTAATCTGTTAATAGCACATTGCTAAAGTATAGAATAAAACGTGGAGCTTAATAGGGTAAATGAAGATAATTGATGAATTAGTTAAATTATTATTATTTTTAATTATTTTCCCAAATAAAAATCATCCTGTGGGTAAAAAGGGAGAAGCTTTCCCTTGCTTTTTAACCTATTTGATTGGGCGCGATAATCACTGAGCGCTTCCCTGCATTTTGATTCGTTTAATTTTACCGACGTCTTACCCGTCCTTTCCGTAACAGATTGGACCACCCTCTCGTACTTTTCTTCATCGACGACCCTTAATTCGCAGATGCCAATGAAGTCCCTGAGGGTGTTTCGACGGACACCGAAACGTCGCATGGCCCCCGCGAAGGAGCACTGGTTATCTTTCATTATTTCGAGAACACCTAAAAACCTGTCGTGAATTCCCGCATAAGGTACACCTACTTGGATTCACGAAGATGGAGAACCGCAAGTAAAATAAAAACCCAAAGATAATGCAACTGAAAATGGCAGATTTCTAGGTACATACGCGCAATACATCATGGTTAACTAGGATCCTTTTAAAATTTAATGAACATTTATTAATGCGCCTTAACGTTCAATGCCATAGCTTTGCCGGGAGAGGTCAAACGGTCATTCCTTTAAAATATCTCAGGAATTATCAACCTTATTCTTATTCTGTCATGTCTCTTGTTTATCTTATTTTGGATGTGTATTCCAGTCTTCTTAGCATATATAAATAATCGTTCAAATTCTTAAAAGTTGTCATGGTAAGGGTCAGAAGTACCTTCATCTTATCATTGATTTTTTTGATCAAAAAATTGAAAAATGTAAAGAAATGAATAAAATCGAATGGGTACAAAGATCAAAATATAACCAGTTTGACCTCCGGACGTTGCCAAGGCAATAATTCTGTATGATTTCAAGCTCAAAAGGTCGGGCATTATCATCTACTGAACACCGAAAAGCGTCGAAGAATTCAAGCGAGTAACACCTAATAACAACAGACGTTCCAGGGGTCATAACCAAAGAGAAAAAAAATGAATAAAACTGAAACAATAGAAACATCAATGGAAGTAAATAATCATTAAGATTACCGTATTTACTCGTTCGAGCCCCACCCAGAATAAGTGTCGCATGTAATATTGAGGCACTTATTTGCGCAAACTACAGTACAGTCTTTTTCAGTTTGAAAAGGGTATTGTTATCAATTCCTTATCTATAAATGTTTTTTTAAGAAGTATACGGTTGTTGAATAAGCTCCCCTCTCTAATGAGCGTCCCGCACCAAAAAAGCACAAAATGAATAAAACGTGGAGCTTGATAGAGTAAATACGGTAAATGAAGATAATTGATGAATTAGTTTAATTATTTTTTAAAAATTATTTCCCCAAATAAAAATCATCCTTTGGGTAAAAAGGGAGAAGCTTTCCCTCATTTTTTAACCTATTTGATTGGGCGCGATAATCACTTAGCGCTTCCCTGCATTTTGATTCGATTAATTTTACCGACGTCTTACCCGTCCTTTCCGTAACAGATTGGACCACCCTCTCGTACTTTTCTTCGTCGACGACCCTTAATTCGCAGACGCCAATAAAGTCCCTAAGGGTGTTTCGAGGGACACCGAAATGTCGCATGGCCTCCGCAAGGGAGCACTGGTTATCTTTCATTATTTGGAGAACGCCTAGATATCTGTCGTGGATCCCTTGCAAATTGGATCCTGTGACCAATCCTGGAATATTAGAAAGAAAAAGTCCTAATTCAGAATTCGTTACCATTCGTTTCCCCAATTTATGAAATATTGAAACTTCACCTACACTAAATGATATGTTTGGCAGATATTTGTCAAATTATCATGTACATCAGTTTTCTTCTAGAATTAGCAGCCGCGATCGTATACTTACTCGTTTACATTCAGGCGATATTGCGTGATAGCGAGTTAGAAAGTCCTAAGCAGTATTACCAAACCTTATCACTTTTCACATAAACTTTCTAGTATTTTATATTTGAGGAGTTTAAAATAGTCGTCCGGCAATAGTTCGTAGAAAATTTTCAGATAACTTGTAAGAGGGTAGCAGAGGTTTATGCATGACGCGTGAAAATAGCGAGAACAGAAACGGAATTCGTTAATTTTTGACATAATCTGCTGTTTCAAGTAAACGTGACACGTGAGTTTCGTTAAAATTTGTGCGTGACCATGACCCCCCCCCGCCCCTTTGCTGCCCTATTGTAAGAGACGTACTATCTTAAACGTTCCCTACCGCCTACGTCTCTTTTCTCTAGATTTTTTGTTATCTGTGACGATCTGCGATAGTAAAGTTAAGGAGGCAATGTATTTCCAACAAACCTCGGTGATTCTTTGAGTCCTTGTCTTTTTTTGGCTCCTCGGGGTTTGGTTCCTCATCTCCGGTTTCACTCAATTCGGTACCTTTGTCGGTATCTTCGTCCTCAATGTCTCCGTCTTTGCCCGGAAAAGTCGCCCGCGCCCCTACTAGCGAAATACAAATACATTAAGCAAATGCTAACTTAACCTTACTCGTGTCTCTGGACTGACTTAAGCTTCATTCTTCCAAGGCCGCGCCTCAAATAATCCCTAACATTTATTGTTCGCTAAATATCGATTGTAGATTGTTTCTACACGCAAACGATCCCCCGCAAAAAAGTAACAAGAACGGTGGAGATTTTACACGGAGTTAGGGTTAGGGTTAGCTAAAGTTTCGATAAGTTCTTCTAAAACTATATTCAGACTGTTAACATGTTACAAGTTCTTTCTGGTATCTTTATTTGTGCCTTTATTGCTCAAATGTTCCGCGGAGACCGTCTTAAACAACAAAACCCTGTCTGCAATTGTTAATTCTCAAAACTTTTTCTTAGAGAACATCAGTGTGTGACCAATCCAACATTTTTTTCGGCTCTTTTCGAAAATGTTCTGTTACTTTTCACTTGAGTCCAATATGATAAAACGCAGACACCGTTTTTTAGCGCTTTAAGTCCGGAAACCCGGGATCAAATCAAATTAGTGAAATACAAAATTGGCTTTGAGTCATAGCATTCAAAAGCCAAATCAAACGCTCGCCTTTAGACATTATGAAAAATTCTACAGATCAATTTCTTACAAAAAGGATGGCATATTTAAACAGACAGCTCTTAAAACTTCAATTTGTTATAGGGTTTGAGGTATCTGCAGTTTAACCCAGGTGTACTACATCGTTTCGACGTGAGACACCCCTGAGGGTGAACGGTAAAAAACCTGAAGAACATACGCCCTTATATATGAACCTTTTTTTATAAGAACGTTGAAACTGAGATTTACCAAAATTTTAAGAACATGCTAAGAACATACCCAAGGCTGAGAGTTAGAGAACGTCTATATTTTGTCGATTTGTTATAATTTTGTGAAAAATAGAGTGTAGTTAATTTCTGTGCGTTTCGCGCTCCTACCATCCCGGTCATTCACCCTTCCACGGTTTGCGTACACAAAATTGACAAAAAGCGACAGAAACATACATTTGCGATAATTGTTTTTGCGTGCCTTCTAGCTCCTCAATTTGTTGCATTGCCGCTATGGTAGCTTGATACTCGGCCTCCCTCTTTTTGTACAGTTCATCGGATTGCCGAATCCGTTCTCGGGCAGCTGCGAGGTCACTTTGAATATCTTTGAACTTTTTGGCCATACTTGTCCTCTCTATCTTCTCGCGGGTGGCTTTATTGGTTTCCTCTACACTGTAAACAAATGATACAAAGTAGTTAAATCACAAATGCCTGTTTGAACGGATATCCATTGATTATCTGAACGGTCCTTTGTAACTGATTTGTTTTGTTTCAAGTTTGTTTGTTATCTATTTTCGATATATACATATATTCTTTAGTCTGTTTAAATCTAAATAACCTTGATGCTAAATCATCATACTAATAAGGTGAGTAGCTTTAAAATATTTATTGCATAAAACGTACAACAGTTTTTAAAGACATGTTTCGGCATGCTTATGCCATCTTCAGTTTAATAGACTGACTAATGATACGTGACACAAGTTATATACTACAAAATATGAATAAATTATTTACAATATGCATTACAAAACAGTGGAAACGGAAATTACAGAGTTAAAAAGGTGTTGAAGTGATGTAACTGTTTGTTAAGGTCAGGTTTGTTCTTACTAATATAAAAGGCTTCTTTAAGTTTAAGATCAATAGAGCTATTCGCTGAGTCTAAGATGCGAAAACAAGGTGTGTACATGCCCCTGCATGAAGAAAATTGAGAAAGATGTTTAAAAATATGCGAGTTTTTATCGCTTACTGTATGTTCTTTAATCCTGGTAGAAAAATAGCGACTGGTTTCACCAATATAACAGGAATTACATCCCGCACAAGTAAATTGATAGACTACCATGGATTTTAGAGCATCAGGAGTACGATCTTTAAAACTGAACATATTCTTGATTTTGAAAGAAGTAAAAACTAATTTGATATTAAGATCCGTTTCACAAAAACGTTTAAGTAATTGCCGTAGTTTGAGTTCCGTTATTCTAGAGTACTGGCCGATAAAAGGAAGCTTAAAATAGCGTATATTGTTTTCATCATTAACATTGTGGCTTTTTTCATCCTTTTTGGATGTTCTGATTGACAACTCTTCGCATGACTGCGTTTTTTCAGTTTTTCATAAAAAACCTACACTGGTCTCTTAACAAATTTTTTTAGTTTCACTCCGTTTCGCTATAAAATTGGCCTTGTCCGTACTCTCATTGACCGAACTTATAAAATCAACAACACTTCTTCTGGTTTTGAAAATGATCTGATCAAGCTTTCGGACACTCTAAAACGTAACTCGTTTCCTTCACACATCATTGAAAAAAACCTTCAAGCGGTATCTTAACAAGCCTTCTGATCAAAAAAGCCACAACGTTAATGATGAAAACAATATACGCTATTTTAAGCTTCCTTTTATCGGCCAGTACTCTAGAATAACGGAACTCAAACTACGGCAATTACTTAAACGTTTTTGTGAAACGGATCTTAATATCAAATTAGTTTTTACTTCTTTCAAAATCAAGAATATGTTCAGTTTTAAAGATCGTACTCCTGATGCTCTAAAATCCATGGTAGTCTATCAATTTACTTGTGCGGGATGTAATTCCTGTTATATTGGTGAAACCAGTCGCCATTTTTCTACCAGGATTAAAGAACATACAGTAAGCGATAAAAACTCGCATATTTTTAAACATCTTTCTCAATTTTCTTCATGCAGGGGCATGTACACACCTTGTTTTCGCATCTTAGACTCAGCGAATAGCTCTATTGATCTTAAACTTAAAGAAGCCTTTTATATTAGTAAGAACAAACCTGACCTTAACAAACAGTTACATCACTTCAACACCTTTTTAACTCTGTAATTTCCGTTTCCACTGTTTTGTAATGCATATTGTAAATAATTTATTCATATTTTGTAGTATATAACTTGTGTCACGTATCATTAGTCAGTCTATTAAACTGAAGATGGCATAAGCATGCCGAAACATGTCTTTAAAAACTGTTGTACGTTTTATGCAATATTTATCATTATTGCTAGTATTACGACTTTAAAATATTTGTTTTGATTTTTTCATCTCGAATTGGCGTATAAACATTATGTCTTACCAATCGTCCAGATCAACGGTTCCCGCCTTTCGTTTACTGGTACTCGGCATCATGTCCGCACTCTTCTTCTCGGGTGTTTCAGAGTCCATAACTCCACGTACTAAACTGGAATCTAAACAATTGCAACGCGTAATCGAGTCGCCGCAAAACTTGCATTTGTTTGGGCAATTGATGAGTGTGTGCCCATCTGCCAAACCACATATCCTACACTTCTTCTTCCGCAACTCAGCCATAACGAAAGAGAGTTCTGGTACCAGATAATATTACCACCTTACTTGAAGAGAGATATATACTGGCCAAGGTCACCCTTGGAGATCATTCTGTGACGTTGTTGAAATTAACAATTGCCAGAGACTATTTTCTTTGACAGAAATTTTTTCAAGTTGTGGCTTACATTAGTTAGTTTTTATTTTGCCATACTGCTTATGAAAAAAATCATGACAAAATGACAAAAAGTACCAAAAAAGTTTCACAAAGAGAATGGCTGACTTCCAGCCTTCAATGTGCTCCTCAAATATGTTCACGTGCGCGCAGTTTACAAGCGGTAATTAAAAGAAGGAGAATTTTTAAAATACGTGTTATTCGTTGCATGGGGGCGTACATATTAGATGATCTTCAGCCATCTCATGATCAATGCTTCGTGTGAATTTCACACGCGCTAACCTTCTGTGTGTCACCCCACAATGCGTCATTTCAGCTGAAGGTGTAACATGTTTAAAGCAGAATTAAATCTGTTGGCAACAATTACAAAGCAAACGTTTTGGTTTGTTTCCGATTTGGTTAAGACAGATCTAGTTTAGGCAAAACACAAACATCTAACAAGCAGTTTCAGTAGATATAATTTTACTCAGATAAAATGAGCGACCTGAAGTAGCTCTTTATTGGTTAAAATTGATAACAGAGTTAAATCTTTGTCGGAGGCTTAAATTCAGTGGTAATCCTATTGAAGTATGCCGACTGTTAATCAAAAATGTAAAATTTCCGGTTTTCATTCATGCGCACAGCGATCTGAAAATCCAGCCTCAAACGCACAGCAGTTTCTTTTGATCTTTGGTGGTATATCCTGACTATCCTGCGCGTGGGTGTTTTTTCTCTTCACACCCCAAGCAATAAACTATGAGCATTAAGGGGCGGACCATTTCACTTTTTATTAAGGGGGCTGGTTGAATGATTTGATTTGGGCATTTTTTTTTCAAACCCTTTTCTTCTTTATGGCTCTGAACGTATCTGAATGTTTTTCCAGTGCACATATTATGGCTGGATTTTTTCAACATTCCCCCACCCTCAGTAATGAAATGGTTAGCCCCTTAGTGCTAAGTTCCTTCATGAACATTTTTACCCTCCTTGGTAAGGTCTCTGCGATAACACGGAACGAATAGTGCTGCTCACTAGTTTTTATTTCAACATTTGTTTCTGAGAGAAAATTGATAACAGACTTAAATCTTTGTTGGAGGCTTAAATTCAGTGGTAATCCTATTGAAGTATGCCGACTCTTAACCAAAAATGTAAAATTTCCGGTTAATATGCGCACAGCGATCTGAAAGACCCAGCCTGAAACGCACGGCAGTTTCTTTTGATCTTTGGTGTTATCCTGCGCGTGGGTGTTTTTCTCTTTGTTTGGGCATTTTTTCAAACCCTTTAACTGAATGTGACTCTGGTCAGGTTTAGTTTAAAACAATCGTATACCAATCAACTAAGCACATTTTTTTAGCAAGTTTTATTTCAATTTCTACTTTAAATATCACATTTATATCAACAAGGGGAGCGACTTGGAAATTTGTTTCTGCGAGAAAAAAAATAAGTCACGTTTTTTTTTATAAAACGAGGAAGCCTGTACCAAAGAAATTCCAGAAGACTTAGGGTTAGGGTTAGGGCAAAATCCAATTGTTATTGAAGCTTCCATCCTTCCTTTTCTTAAGGTGCTAGGCTCAGCAGTATTTCTTTTGCCTTAAAAATAAAAAACAAACTTAGTCAATTAGCAGAAATGGTGCCATATATGAACTATATGTCAACTGAAACATTTATGACAAATTCCAGATGTCTTTTCTTTGGCTTCTCAGTAGCAAGCGCTCTTTTCGGGAGCAAACTGCGATCTTTCAAGGACTTTTGCCATTCGCGTTAAGTGAAAGTAACGCTACCTGGAATGCCCAATTTTTTTCGGGATGAACTTGGGCCCCTTATATTTGGCGTTAATAGAGGGAACAAACTCCGTGTAATAAACTGGTTACAAAGGAGGAGACTTTTGAAAAGAAGTGTCAACTGTGTGAATTGTCGGAGGGCGATGCGGCTCACTCGCCATCTACATAATGTTGATGGATACATTTGGTGAGTAGTTAAACCCAATTTTTCCTGCTCAATGTTTAGAAAATATGAAAAAACTTCCTTTAAAAAATATATGTTTAAAACTTCAACAGGAGATGTCTCCGATGTAGACGTGCTTCCTCAGTGAGAGCAAATTCATATTTCGCTGGAAGCAGAATTTCTTTAGGAAGACATTTGCACTTTCTTTGGAAATGGGCACAGAGTGATTCCTTGAAAGTAATGGAGATTGAAGGGACAGCATCACGGAAAGTTTTGGTCAAGTTTGCGCGAAGGTGCCGGGAGGTTGCATGGGAAGCACTACTACGCCACCCAATCCCACAGTTAGGCGGCCCAGGCATTATTATACAAATCGATGAATCAAAGTTTAACCACAAGTCCAAGGTAGGTACAGAACATGATCCCAGGTGTCAAGGTTGCCTTTGAAAGGTGACTACAGCACCACAGGAGTGACACGAGTACTGTATGAGTAACATACAAGTACGTACAGATACATACTAGTAACATACAAGTACGAGTACATTAGAGTCAGGATACGAGTACATACGAGTCACATATTCCGGCTTGCGGACAACATGTTTTCATTCATATTCCTTGCGCCAGTAGTTGAATAATCTAAAAACACACACGCAGTTAATTTAATAAAGTAAGTAATTTTCAGGATAAGTTTTTAATGTCCGCCCACCCTTTTAAGACGGCATCAACTTTTATAATCACGTTATAAATGACGTTAAGGAAAACGAGCAAAAGGGAAAAGCGGAGGATTTGAGCTTTGTTTCATCACTGTTAGAGTTCTTAGCATGATAACGTGCCAATTTTAAAGACACTAATGATTCGACGCTTTAAAATTCATTAAATAACTTCCAAAAGTGCTACCGCCCTTTTGTTTGCTGTGGGGCCCTTTGGTTTGCGCAGGGCCCTTTTCGTTTGCGGTGGGTCCTTTTCGTTTGCGGTGGGCCCTCTTCGCAAACTTCAAGGGACCCTTCACACTCTCGCAGAGAAAACTTTCCTGAGTAGTAGTGTAACAGTAACACACACATGGATGATAGGAGTTCTGTGCACACCCCTAAGCAGAATTATTAAAATAGGGAAAAACCCCCCCCATCATAAAACGAGCGAGCTTCGCGAGTGAGTTTTATGGTGGGGTTTTTTTTTCCCTATTTTAATCATTCTGCTTAGGGGTGTCACAGAACTCCTATCATCCATGTGTGTCTTTCAGATGTGTCCAAGCTACAACAATCATTGCCGCACCCACCCCCACAAAGGCCGGGTTTGTAACACTTATCACTTCCGAAGAATTTTGAATTTCGCGCTCGGTGAGCTGGCTACGCATCGGTGATTCCTAACCTTTTCACATGTCTTTTTAAAAATTCTGTTTATGATGCGAGTGTAATGGTGAGGTTATGTTGTGAGTGTAAGCGTTCTTTCTTGATATGACATGATAACTAAGTCATAAATTTAGCCAGTTTCCCGTTACAGCCACAGAGGCAATCCTGTTTCTCTTCCCAGCAAACTTAGAATTACCTAGTTAATTTAAGTCTTGCGTTATGTTTTTGAACATGTATAAGGGATTGCCTGATACTTGTACATATATTTTAGTTTATTTCTTTTTTATTTTCGGCTTTTTCAGGTACGCACGTGCGTACAGGTAGCTACGCCCCTGTGGTAAACGCGGTCAACTGTGGGTAATACGTATGAAATCTACAAAGTAAAATACAAGAAATTGGATCTTTCTCAGAAATCTTCGATTTGGTTTTTACTGCTCGGTGTAGTCATTAATTCAATGGGGTAGCGTGGAGAGAAATCCCGAAATTAGCATTTGAGGGTGTGTGTTTGCGTGAGTCATGGGTGGGGGTGGGGACTCTCTTTGGTGCTTCGTGTGAGCATGTTGCTGCCTAAAATGGCAATAACATAAATTAATAATAAATACAATTAAAAAACTCGTTCCCAGGTTCATTATAATAATAATAATAATAATAATAATATATAACTTGTTTCGCCTTTGGGCGGGTAGTTATTTCAAGTTGCCCAACCCCCCTACCCCCTGGGAAAAAATCCTTCAAACCTTTTCCACTCCAGGGTCACAAGGGCCGATCTTGTATCGGGGAGTGCCCCGGGAGGGTGGTAACCAAAGAAATCAGCATTGTTCTTCAGCCTACAAGATTGAATATAAGCTGAATGCAGAGGCCACCAGCTTGAGTGTATCTTGCACCTGATAGGAAATAGTCTTTCTTAATTTTTCTCTATATATTCAACACGTTTTAACGAAATTTGTTTCTTCTTCCACACAGTTCCAAAGGGAACGTCGACCTAGAGGAGAGAGATGGGTTCTTGGGCTTTTTGACACACAGTTTGACCCTGCTCGACCTTATTTACAGCTTGTGAGAAGGTGCGATGCACATACTCTTTTGCCCATTATCCAAAGACACGTACAACCAGGCTCTTTGGTTTATACTGATGAATGGGCGGCATATAGGCGAATTCAAAGGGCCTTGGGTTTCAATCATCAAACGGTTAATCATTCGGTTAACTTTGTAGACCCTGTCACAGGTGTCCATACACAACATGCAGAGAGCAATTGGTCTGCAGCCAAGGACAAATTTAAGAAGATGAAAGGGAACACAAATCCTGACTTCCTGCTAGAATACCTTCAAGAATTCATGTGGAGAAGATGGCATGGTGAACCTCACCCGAATGGCTGTTTTGAATGGTTAATGCAGGACATTGTGGAACAATATCCACTTTAAATACCTAGAGGGGTGGACTCCATATGGGAACTCCATATGTGCCACGAGATAGGGTATGGTTTTTGGGGGTATTAGCTAAAATTATAGTGCGTAAATGCCCTGCTAAACAAGCAAATTATCCGTTAAGACTGAACTGTGCGCTAAAATTGTTAACAAAGCGATTTTATCAAGATTTGTGTTTTGCCGCACGCAGTTAGCCGTTGTTTGATTTTTGTTTTTCCCTTGAATAAGGTGTCATTTTTCGGTTTTGGACAATTCTCGTTTGATTCATCCTTAAAGAGGGTCGGGGTTTAAGACCCTTCACGGCACACACCTATCCAAAATTTACGGGAGTACCCCCACTCCGCCCGAAACTGTAGACAGTTCCTATGACCTTAGTACAATATTGGTGCATTTGGTATATTTTTAATTTTAGACTCAGAAGCATACACAGTAAAAACCCGCTTATAGGAAAATAAGTTTTCCCAAGCAAGGCTAAGAAGGTTCTTATAAAGATTGTGCTTAACTGGAAAATTTGGCTCCTCTGGCAGGTTCATTAACAGGTTCTTGTTTTCAAAAGAAATGATTTGTTTGTTATGGGGAGGTGGCCTATTTTTGGCATTATATGCATACTAATGTTAAAAATCCAAGAATATTAAAAGTATTTACCAAGTTAACAAAGTCATCTAAGATAAACCGAACAAAAAGCAACATTAAAACAAGGAACTGTGTTGTTCCTTTGACTGTTCCTTTTCACAATTAGAACCTGTTTCAAAATTGTAGGCTGAAACAGGTTCTCACGTAAAGGGGGTCTTAATGGACAATTTTTGTCTAACATTTTTAGATGGTCTAATTTTTTTTACAATCTAGGTTCTTACGCGGGTTTATACTGTACCTATAAATAAATTCAAACATTGCTAATGCAATGGCCTAGCACACTCGTAAAGCAAAATTGCTCCAACAAAAATTGGTTTTATGATATATACAGTTTTGCTGTGCCGAAGTTAATTCTACTTGCGTGTTATTTAATCTGTGAGACGGCTGCTCGCAGACGCTACAATGAGTGGTTAAAGAGTCAGTGGGACACCTTATTTTCCCTAATAGGCTACATTGGTGATTGTCTCTCCCTCCCACCCCCGGTGCAGTGTTGGTCATTCAATACTGCGGCTATATCTCAACATTGTTGGATGGGGAATGGGGGGGGGGGGGTAAAGTGAAATACGAACTTTTGAGCCCCAAGGTCGTCATAATTGCTTCAGTGTCCCAAATACTCTTACCACTTATCGTAGCATACTGGAGTGTTTCTGCTCCATTATTCCTGATTTAAATGTTTTTTCAAGATTTTCTTATTGAGAAAACCCCTTTATATCATTTGAAATTACCGTGTTACCCGATTGGCTACAATAAGCGAATTGTGTACCATTCATGACATTCCTATGCGGATATCCAGAAAAAGGGGGTGCTTCCTTATATTTCGAGTAGGTGGGTGCCGCAGAGTTTACTGCTTAAACCTCTGCGTGTTTGAGACAGATTTGCTGGTGTTGTCGTCTTTTGGCAGCTTTTTATGAAGTGGTCCATGTAGCCATATGGAGTGCGTCGACTACGTGTTGTACTTCAGGTAATTTGCCATCCTCAGTTGCTGTTGAGAAGGGTTCTGGCTACAGAGAGTTTGTGTTGGGTAGTGGGAGTCTTTAATGAGGATACCAACATCACAATAAAGTGGTTTACAGAAGGGTCCTCAGAAAATGTACATATATGAAAATTAACAAAAAATTAAGAAATATAAAATCTAAGACTATATGTACAAAATTTGAAGGAAAAAAAAATAAAAACAAATTATAAAACAGAAAATCTTAGAACATAGATGTACAAAAGCCTAAAGGAAATAATTAAAACGATACGATCATAAAACGGCCTTTTACGAGCCAAGTTTAAATGCCGTCAGCGATGTCTAATTTATTCAATATTCCTGAAACCAGATTAATTAACGTCCAGTGGCCCCATGTTCTGTTGGCAATAGATTAACGGGTATTATTTTCAGAGCTGGTATTATAACTATGAAATCGCGATTGAATGAGATTGCTATTTAATTAACTTACATATGTAAACAGCATGATGTTCCAAACTACGGCGCACTAAAGGCTCCCATTCAAGTCTCTTTATCGCTTCAGTTGCAGATGAATGTTTAGGATAATCTAATATATGGCGAGTAGCCTTATTTTGTAAAACTTGTAGCTCAAACATTAAGGAGGCATTTCTTCTATCATTCCAAATTATATTCTCGTAGTCAAAAAGAGGTAAAATAAATATCTTAAAAAAGTAACTCTTGCACTAAGGGGGTGGCACTTAAAACGTCTCAAAAAGCCCAACTTCTTATTAATTTTGGAAAAACTCAATGTGGTCAGACCAGGAGAACCGGTTGTTAATCACTTTTCCCAAGTACGTATAAGAGTCCACGTTATCGAGAGGAAAGCATGTCATCAGCAGAAATTCAAACGGACTCAACTTTAATTAGGCGAAAACTACTACCTAATAATAAGAGTTTAGTTTTATGACGAAATCAAATTATTCTCTCTTAGGTAGGTATAAAGTTGAGTCTCAACTGCCCTCTCTAAGATTTTGCTAATTGCAAGCAGAATTGAAATCAGCCTGTAATTAGATTACCCTGGGTGCCAGAGGGTTTTTGAGTCTAATGCACATGTGCATTAGACTCTATGTAGTAGAAAAAAGCTGTTAGCAATCCCAAGGGAATGGTTCGGGATCGATAATCATTCGGTGTAATTGTGCTTAAACATTTATAGCCCGCCTCATTGCGGGCTTGGTGCGGTGATCTTAATCCAATCAGGAAGCAAGGATGTTGTTAATGAAGCAACGGTCGAACGGAGCTCGAGCACAACACGCACTTGTAAAAGAAATTGTCATGTATGTAATTGGAATAAATGTTTTACAGTGCAAAATAATATGAATCCTCGTTTTCAAGTGTGAAGCCACTGAAAATGTTCTCCTTCCAGCTGCATGTTTTTTTATAATCCCTGGGAAACGCAACGCGAAATCGACATCCTTTGATGAAAAAAAACCGGAAGTGACATTTGTGTTCTTAAACAAAAAATAACTTTGAAAAAAATGGAAAATCAAATAAGATTGTAGTCAGCAATATATTGTTCAATTCAACTGAAGCAGGATTTCATTCACAGAATGCAACTTTCATTAAAAAGAGTTTTGTTTTCACCATTCAAGATTCAATCTAGAGATTGAAAACAAGACTGTAATCAAATTACATTTTGCGCGGAATTTGCATAAATATTGAAACTTGCCAAAAAGTAGTTAAGACAGAATGAAAACTCGCTTTAATAGTTATTGAATTCTGATCTGATTGTTATTTCCATGTATTGACTATTTGAAAGCTGTTCTCAGTCATGAAAACAAAACTCTTTCATTCAACTGCTTGCAGTGTTTAATAGTGAAAACATTTCGCTTAATTAAATTACATTCTGCACGCAATGTTTTCTTTGCTCTCCTGTGTCGAAACGTTTAAGAAAATTGAAATCTTTTTTGAGCAGTATTGCATAAATTGCAAAGGAATTGAAAAAGAATCTATTTTGGCTTATTTTGATGGGATTTAGGATATTTAGAATACTGAATATCTATGGAGCGGACCATTATTTTTTTGGAAGCTGGGGGATGAAAATTTTTCCAAGACAAACAATTTTTTTTCTGTATCGTTGTCTGTGAAAACATTTTTTGTCCGGTGTCATCTTCCTGCAGACAATTTTTTTCATGCCTGCAAAAAGTTTAGTTGGGCTTGTTTTGCTTTTGCAAACAGATTTTTCAGGATTCCCCCCCTCTAAATCTGTACGATCTTCCTATGGTCTACAATGCACTAATCTTTTAACATGAATCGATGAACTCAAACCCTAAGTAACATGTTTTTCCTATTTCAAATATAACATTTCGTCAACTTTCTAAATATATATACTTAAGAGAACAAATATTATCGACTTCTTCTGAACCACTCTTACTACCAAACCTCTACTACACCTCTTGCTCTATGCCGTAAATACCGAAACTACTTCAACATATTTCAACCGCACTAACAATCCATGACGCATTAGACTCATGTACCTACTGGGTACTATTTTTTTGTTTTGTTTTGCGGCGACAGAAAAAAAAACCTCTGGCACCCAGGGTATAATTAGATAAGTCCTGTTTATCAACTTTTTTGAACGACCTCTATTTTGAACAAAGGTGTATCCTTTGCAGTTTTCCATTTAGAGGGAAAAGATCGTTTTAAATTAAGGGACGCATTAAACAAAGCCGTTAAAAAAGGAGTAATGAAGTCAACTGCGTGTTTGAGGAGACGGGCACCAATTCTATCAAGACCAACTTATAAGCTGTAGTAAATGAGAGAGAAATGAGAAATGACCTCATCTTCTCTTGTTTAACTCTGGTCACTACCAATTATAAGGTACTCATGTGAGGTCATCGTGTTTGTAACCTCCCAAACAAAATGCGTTCGTGACAAAATTGTTATTAAAAAAATGACAAATTATCTTAGGAAGATTAAGAAGAAAGATACTACCGATACTGGACCGATAGTCGACCGATAGTCGACCGATACCTGACCGATACTTGACCGATACTTCACCGGCGGGCGATCGCTACATATCGGCCGATGCATCAGTCGACAGTAGATCGGTTGACCGATATATCGGTCGACCATCAGTCGAATGTCGGCCAACTATCGTCCGATAGTCGGTCGATAGTCGACCGACAGTCGGCAGATAGTCAACCGATACTTGACCGATACTTGACCGATACTTGACCGATACTTGACCCATGCTTGGCCAATACTTGGCCGATACTTGATCGATACTTGACCAATACTAGACCGATACTTCACCGGCAGACAATCGCTACATAATGGCCGATGCATCGGTCGACAGTCGACCGATATATCGGGCGACTATCTGTCGAATGTCGGTCAACTGTCGACCGATAATCGGTTGATAGTCGGTCAATAGTCGACCGACAGTCGACCGATAGTTGACCGATATATCGGTCGACTGTCGACCAATATATCGACCGAGTCCACCTATAGTACACATGATCCATTTGCTCTAGACTTTTACTGTAAATATCTCTGCAGGGTTTAAAAAGTGTATCTTAAAATACTTAATAGGCGGATAGTACACCTTCCAGGCTACACAGTGGTATATATTGGTGTTTTTTTAGTCAGCCATCTTCAATTAAATTTTAATGTAATTATAACTCAGAGAATCAAACCATTTCCAACGAAATTTTCCCTGCTGCTAACATGCATCAAGGGCTTTGCAACTGTATATAAATATTATAAACAAGTGTTGATGTTACGTTGTGATAAGCACATCATTTTTTGCATAAATTAACCACAGAATCACTAATAAAACAGCACAAAATCATCAATAAAGGAACCTAGTTACACAATTTTACACTACAAAGATTCCTTTTAGTGTTAAATAACTCATACATACAGCTAAAGCTCCTCAAGTTCTGAAAACGAGGTCCTTCAATAAGGACATTCAAATTGCACCCTTAACTTTGATTGGATAGTACACAGAAGCATTTACCTTTTTCCCACTTACGAAGCGTATCTGTAGTGACTTAATACTCTTATCTACCTTTCCTGACAGTTGGATTGCTTTTATTTAGTCTCCTAAGGGTGTACACAGTATTATTATATGGAATAAAAAAGGCGTGTACTTACCCTTCCAAGGCCTTGAGCAACTGGGACCTCAGGTATGATGCATGAAATTTGAGTATCTTTAAAAATTCATTGTTCCTTTGCATTTTAACATTAATAGTTCAGACTTGATACATAGCTTGCTACACTATTTTCACTTCAACATCTGAGAAGGAATTTTTCACAGTCATTTGTTATGTCTGTCTTAGCTGTACCGGAGGTACCCCTAGATTCCCCTCAATAGCACCACAGCACTTCAACTCTAAAGACCTTTTGTCTGCTTCCATTTTAGTTTCTAAGAATTCTGATTATGGGACTAAAACAACAAAGAATTAAAATGAATCTGCTAGAACAATCGGGGTCTGAGCTTTTAAACTGACCAAGTTATAACCTTGTAGAGAAGGATCAAAATCAAAAAAAAAGTGCACTTTCCTTCCTTTTTCAAAATTGATAAAAACTTATGTTGAACCTCAACGTAATGTTACTCAAGGACTAAGTAAACCACTCAAAGGGCTACTTCTGCGTTCAATTAATCTGCTATTTAATGTTGTTTCAAGGTAGAAAATCAGTTTTAAACGATAACCATAAAAAATGCGCTTTTGTGGAAAACTTGTGACATTGTGTGACATTTTAGGGACTCACATGCTCACTCTAGCTTTATGAGCTTGCGAGTTTATTCGTATTCTTTTATTTTGATGATGGACTGTTGATTCGAAGACTTATTGATTCTTATGTTGATTTATTAGGACATGTTTTACATCTTACTTAGGATATCAGATGTTATTGTGTAGAACATTCTAGAACGTTTGAGAACAGGCTTAAAATAACTTTGGATCGGATTTCAAGTTGTCGTGTGGACTTCTGTAATATGCCAAAGGTTTAGGTTCAACAACCCTTTTTTACCTGAGTTCTGGATATCAGCCCCTCAGGGGTCCCCAGAGGCTGATTTTCAGTGTAATTTTGGCCGCTTTTCAATCTCTCTTTTAGCAATGTAAAATTAACTTTAGGGAAAACCGAAACCATATTTGTAATGCCCTATCCTTGGGCGTTTCTGGGTGAAAACATTAGCTCACGGGAATTTTTTGTTAGCCTGTGGCTGTTTCACAACTTGGTCCTATTCAAAGCATATGGGAAGGAACCGCAAGTGGCCTGTTGTTCAGACCGCATATTTTCCATGCCCATGTTTTATACCTTGAAATCTTAGTATCCCTGCAAAGTTCAGCCCTTAGTCTAGTAATATCAAGAAAAAAATACTAAGGTTGAAGCTTTTTTACAATGAAACAATTTGAGAGAAATTATCTACTACGCAGTTCCTGTCAAAGTCTTAATTCCTTATTAGGAGGGATTTTTAGACACCAGCCACACAATTAACAACCAATCAGTGATTCCAAAGTAAATTATTTAAAGGAAATATATTTCCAAACCATTAACTAGAGATTGATTTTCCTACTGATGGTTTTGAAACTAAATTTTATACAGCATTTGTACCCTGTAACCAGGGTACGGGAAGTTGAGGGGGAAACTTTAAATGTTGATAACAAGAAAAGTAATCAAAATACATTGAAACGAGCTATATTACTGAGTATATAAGTTAGGTGGAAAAAGCTGAGCCAAAAAAAGCCTTATTCATGGAACTCTGCCTTGTTTCCATGGCAACCTTGGTTTGTCAGGCATAACTATCCTAAGTTTGAGTTTTCTCCTGTAATTCTCTGTTTTTATTATTATTATTATTATTGACGTTTTCAAGTTCCTTGGGACAAAAATAGTTTTTGCCTGGGCAAAGTATGCTTCAATACCAACTAGATAAAAACTGTTCTAAATGCATCATCTACCTGTGTTTTCAACAAGAAAAGACAGCCAAAACCCCTGTGACATTTCCATTTAAGAGCTGTTGGAAGACGGAATGATAAAGATCAACGATGGAGATGAAATTGAGCAGTTTTTTGAAGTAAGTGTCCGAATAAAAGTGAGAGATACTTTGTCTAGTGTTGCGACTAGTTGTAAACATTCTCTAAGATTTTTTGTAATCCAATCTGTTAGTTTTACTTTTCTGAGTTGCATCAGAGTTGCAATATGAGGGCTCTAAGTGGAGACCAGGATGGTATGTTTCAGAGTGCTTTTGGATTACAGCCACTCTTCCTTATCCAGATATTCATTCATTCATTCATTCTGAAACTTCTCGATTAGAGATGACATCTTAACATTATTTTAGAATGCAACAGTGTTAAAGGTAGGTGTATTGAAATTCAGGTAAGTTCTATTTGATGCTTTAAAATATTTCAATTGCTTTTCTTTATGTATTGTGAAATTTGTCGTGGCCATGTTGGCAAGCTTTGTTTAATTTGCACAGGAAAAATAATTACGGCGTAGTGCATGTCTGCCAGTGAAGTGGGCTGTTGTCTTGCAACAGACATTTTTGTGGCGTTTCAAGGTATGTTACTTTTCTTTTAATTGTTACAGTATTGTGAAAAAGTGATGCAAACGAACTTCGGTGAAATTCGCGCTTTTCCTGGCATTTCAAGGAAATTTTGCTGGAAAAGAAATCTCTTCGACAATTCATGATATTTCACCTCATTTTCGTGACGTCTATTGTTTCAATCCGCGTGAACTTTCATGCAATAGTTCGCGGTGTGCGATAATATGCTGGGAACTTTTGAGTGATTATTCCTTCTACTCGAAAGTTTGAAGCAAATTTTCAAGCGAAACCTCGCGCAGTTTCGTGCAAAGTTTGCTGTGATGTAAATAGGAATCATCCTTCTCGATGTTGTGTTGTCACAGCCTGGAACATAAGCTCAATTACCAGTTGCTGTTGGCGAAAGGAGTTCAAGAGAGCAGCGGAAATCGAGCCTACCTGAAACACAGCCAGGACAAGTTTACAAATTTAAATTCAGTCTTAAGTCGAGCAACTTCTCTTTAAAACTCACCTTGTTAGTCGACAAGAAAAAATTTGTGGGTGGTATCATTACGAAAAGTTGACACTCACTTGAGAAGCTGCTGAGAACGACGCATATGTTGTGTAATAATACACGAGGTTTCACACCGTAGTCCTAGTCCCTGCGCAGGTTTGTTATTATAGGTATCATAGAACAGACAACAGGTTTCGCGTTCATTCACCTTCGAGCACTAGAATAGCCTGTGAAATAGAGATCATGCCAAAAGTATCAGATTATACAAGAACTCGAATCGAGGTCCTTGACAAACAAGGTCTCACCCCAGTTGCAATATTAAGGTCCTTGAAGAATGAAGGTTTAACTAGTCTCACTAGCGTTACTTGAATTGTTGAGAAACTATGAATTACAGGCTCCGTGGCAAATTTACTGCATTCTGGAAGACCTAAAAAGCTGTCTGAGGAAGCAAAGCTTTCATTGATCAGGAAATGCAAAAAAATGATGAGATGACAAGCAGCCAGATCCAGAAGAAGCTGGAGAAATACGGGGTATCTGGACAACTCACCCCCTGGACAATTAGCCCCAGACAACTCGTCCCCGATCTTCAGACAACTGGCCCCAATATGAAAACACCTATGTTACGTTGGACAAATATATTTTTATGCTCATAAGGTAATAATTTCTTGAAAGAAGAAGAAAGTTTGTTTTTTAAAGTACATTACGAGACCAAGACTTACGTTTGTAGCCTTCAATTGTAATGATCGTGTAAACACATGAACATGACCATTTCGTAATCCAGCCACAACATTTAAAGTAACTGAAGTGAAACAGATCTAACTGCTTATGTCGGATAGACACAGCACAGCTTACCTCTCAGGAAGCATGCACGCATGCTATTATTATTAGTTAACATGGTATCCGGTCACTTCACCCCATGGTCATTTCGCCCCCAGTTACTTCGGCCCAACCAAAAATCAGTGCGCTCCATGATATTATTAAAGTGTATACATCCTTACAAGATTGTATTTGCCTGACTGATGTTTTCTCATGAAATGCCACTTGGGCCAGGAACAAAGTGTTTCGTGGGCTAGACATGTTTGCAATTCAGTTGTAGCGATCGTATTTGAAAAAATTTGAAAACCATCCACAGCTTTACGCGCATTGTTTAATAAACTACCATCAAAACCTTTTTTATTAATTAAAAATGTATTTGATTCATTGCTTGTGTAGTTGTACAAAACTGTATTGTTGTTTTCTTGCCACACATACCCATGCATAATGTGTGAACTTCTGTTAATTCAAGGTGAGACTTTTTTCCAGCACAACGCGCCGACCTTTCAAAGACTTGTTTATTTGAAAATTCGGAATACGACCTTAACCTGAACTATTTGTGTTGTCCAAAACAAAAAGTTCACGACAATTAATATTTCACTAATTTCTTACATGGAGCAAAGCAACTTCTGTACGGAGCAAAGTAACTTTTGTATGAAGCCTCTTAAAGTGAACAAGTGTCATGAATATTTAGACAAAACATAATTTACCTCTAGTACCTATTTAGCACCTATTCAAGTGAATGAATGAAAAAAACAAATCACGTTTAAGATGATTTGTTTATAAAAAACTGAAAGGCTAACAAGACAGTCACTCGATCATTGATCACAAACCAAGAATCATCTGAGAACTACAACACGTGAACAACTAGAATGACTTCCATAAGCAACAATTGTATACTGTGTAAAGAACCCATGAGAGAACGGCAGCAAGGTGTTCAGTGCAATGGTTGCCTGAAATGGAATCATAGGACCTGTGACACTGGTAAGTGACATCTAAACTTGTTTTTATGACAGGTGAACATCGCAAGTATAGTTTCAAGTTTAAATTAAGTGGTTGTTTTTAACGTCAGCCAAAGAATTAGTGTGCGTGCGATAAAATGTTCTAAACAAGTACTTTTGTGCGAATAGTGATGGTGCTCAGATTTTCAAGTAATTCACCGGCTCTGTAAGAGAAAAGACACTTAGTAATCCAATCATGGTAGCGCCAAGGCAAGTAAAATGAGAAAACGTTTTAATTGCGGTTGACGTTCGTGGTTCAAGAACACTGGTGCCCGATTTCACAAAGGATTTTTGATACTGGATAGGTGTTGTAGCAATCATTGCTTAGCTTACAGTATTTTTTTCACAGGTATTTCTCAACAAGACTATTGTGCTGCTGTGAGGGCAGGTGCTGATATCGTTTGGTTTTGTCCGTCCTGTGGTCCAGAGTGTCCAATTGCAGAAAGCACCAGAGTCATGGAGACATCAACGAATATCTTACTATCTGAAGAATTCAACCCTCCAGTGAGAGATGAGTCAGCCAACTTATTCACAGATCAGTTCACCAACCCTCCTGTGAGCTATGAATCAGCCTACTTATTTGCAGAGCAGTCCACCAACCCTCCAGTGAATGGTGAATCAGCCGACTATGCAGATCAGTCCACAGTTTATGATCCCCCGGCCCAGCCAGTTATCAAAGAATCATCCATCAAGGAGCCTCTGCCAGTACCAGTGGAACCAGTCAACCAACAGCTTGCCTTCGAAACTGTGGAGGGTGGTAGTGAAAGGGGGAGACGAAAACTCATTGACAGCTGGGGATATAGCTATGACGTGAAAAGGCAGCACGTCAGTGCCATGGATTGGTAATGCACTGTACGACCAATGGTAAGAAATTGTTTGTTTGGTTATTTGAACCAGAGCCCAGAGAGTGTAACGTTCGGAGTTTGCAAGTTAACAATACTGTGAATACTGATCATGATTTACTCTTGACTATTTTACTGTACAAATGGTTGCTAACATTTTAATTACTGATTTAAACTTACTTTGCAACACTGTGAATACTGATCATGATCTTCTGTTACTTTTTTCAGGGTAACCGCTGCAGCGCTACGGTGATTCAAAGATCTCAGAATGTGTTTGAATTTGGCAAGAACGACCATAACCATGCAGCTCCAGTGGGAGCAGCAGTTGCTGCTAAGATCAAATCAATAATAAAACAGGAAGCATCGAAGGACATTTTAAGGCCTGCTTCTGCAGTGGTAAACGATATCCTTCTTAGCGAATTAACTGACACCCCTTGCCCCAGCCTGCCATGTGTAGACAGCCCACAGTGAACAGCCAACCGTTTCTGTGAGCAGTTGCACCCACAAGATCCCAAAGACTTGGAGTTTGAATTGGAGACGGAGCACATCCCTGATAACTTCTTTTGCAAAGATGTTAAGGTAAGATAGTCAAAAATTAAACATGCATTACAATTTTTTCGCAAAGAAAAGACTAGCAAGACTGTGTGATAGAATGTTCATCTCTTGGAAACTGTTTACAAGGGCTATGAAAAGAATAAACTTTCTTATTAAAGTGCATTCTAAAATTAACTACCAGATTTCTTACATAGCTTACATACCTTATATTTCATTTTCAATCGTTTCCCTCCTTTTTGAGAAGAGGATTTGCTATTTGTAGGGTTCAAAAATTCACACCGAGGCCTTAAATTTTAAACATTTTGCACGTGGCCAAATGGTCTCTGTGACGTCATTATTTTGTATTTTCAGGCGTGAGACATTTTTCCTTTAAGGGGCTAATAAATTTGCTTTGTGCTTCAGATATGTGGACGCCGTCATTTGATACTCGCACCAGACCAGCAGTTGCAAGTTTTCAGCAAATCAAAGAGCTGGTATGTGGATGCAACGTTTAAACTTTGTCGTCACCCGCTTTCAGTTGTGGACCAAGAATGCCTTTGTCAAGAACAATGACCATGTAAAACAATTGCCTCACGTTTTTGTTATCATGTCAGGAAGGAAGAAGCGAGACCACAAATCAGTCCTAGAGGCACTTTTGTCAATCCTGCCTTACCAGCCAAGAGTGAAGAAGGAAACCCTAGATTTTGAAAAGGGGATGTGGAATGTGGTCTGCCAGGTCCCGCCGGACACTGAGCTGATGGGGTGCCCCTTCCGCTGGACACAGGCCCTGTGGAGGATGGTTAGTACAATGATCGATTAAAATATATTCTGAAAGTTAATACAAGAATTTAAGGTGTTTCCTTACAGTTGTATGGTGCATACTTGCTGCGCATAATTTATTACCTTATGAGCATAAAAATATATTTTCCAATGTAACACAGGTGTTTTCATATTGGGGGCCAGTTGTCTGAAGATTGGGGGCGAGTTGTCTGGGGCTAATTGTCCAGGGGGCAAGTTGTCGGACATTCGAAATACAGAATTTCCATATGTTCAGCCACTGTGCAAAGAATGAGAAAGAAGCTTGGTTGGACCCTAGAAGATGGCGTATTGTCAGCTCATCCGAACCCCAAACAGGACGAAATGACTGGAGTATGCTCAGCGTGTGTTGGAAAGTGGAGACACTTTTGACAATGTGATCTTCTCCAACAAATTCTGTTTCCCTTCAGCAGTACCGCCGTACCTGCTACAGGAAGATCGTTGAGCCGATGAAGTGCAAACCAAAACCGAAGCATCCAGTTAAAGTTCATGTTTGGGGTGGGATTAGTAGACATGGTGCCACAAAGATTTGCATCTTTGATGGCATCATGGATGCTGTTCTCTTCTGCAACATTCTTGAAACCACTCTGGTCCCGTTTGTTAGAGAGAAGCTGCCTGATCATTATCTTATGCAAGATAATGACCCAAAGCATACCTCTAAGCGAGCAAGGGCCTTCTTTGAGGAGAATGGCATCAACTGGTGGAAAACACCCGCGGAAAGTCCTGACCTCAACCCGATCAAGAACTTGTGGCACGAACTCAAGCTCTTTTTGGAGACCAAAGTGAAGTCACGCAACAACAAGAGTTGGTGGACAGCATCAAGAAATTCTGGGCGTAGAAAGTCACACTGCAGAAACGTGCAAAATATATTGATCACATTTTGCACAAGGCCATCCTCGCTGTGGTGAAGTTTGAAGGTGCTGCCACCAAGTTTTAAAAACGGCTCTTTTTGGAGCCACCGTGCCGTGCTTCGTCTAATGTGTATTGGACATTGCACTGTAGGTCACTAAAAACGGCTCTTTTAGGAGCCACCACATCTGATAAAAGTCAATGACCAACAGCAGATCTTTGTGTTTCATACAATACAGAATTTAATGAATTACAGTAACAAGCCATCCCTTCATTTAAAACATACATACTAAACTTGCACGCCATAATTTCCTTCGAATACTTTATTAAATTGGCCGAGCTTTGAATGCATACCAACAAAAAGTAATCGCCTGTTGCAGGCTGTCAAATAGGCGGGGCGAGCAGAAAAGCGGCTGAACAAGAGAAAAATTTTCTCGCTCACCGCCGACTATTCGAGAGCCTAGAACAGACTACAAAAGTTGAGAAAAATAAATTCCAGTTTCTGCAACAGCTAATTTCTCTAACCAAAAGTCGCTGCCCTTTTACATGGTCACACAGTGAAGTTTCACATCCCTCCTTTTTTTTTGCAGTTTCAATTAAACACGCGTGTGTAATCGATCCTTTAAATTAGTGTTTTAAAGCTGACAGTTCGAGTAAAACATTACATGAAACCGTTAGTTTCTTACACAAATTAGAACTCTTTAAGAAGATTATTGCCATTGTTTTGTTTCTTTTTTTTATTGAACTGTGGAGTTTTCTTTTTCAACAACAGAGTAACTTATATTTGTAGTATTGAAAAAATAGTTTTTTTCTAGAACTTTTCAGATATGAAAAAAGTTAACTGTAATGTAGTCACAGGACACAAAAATTTTTGCAATGTTTTCCAGATTAGTAATAAAGATAATTGTATTTATATTGTTAATGTTGCGATAGGATAAGATAAGTTCTGTGCTTTTCTGATATTAAGTCATAAAAGTGTAAAACTGCAATATCGCAATAGAAGTAGTATGATCAGAAATGAAAGTTAATTGTTCAGTAGTTATATTGTTAGCTCAATTTTAATTTACCTGATGTAATGCCTGTTAATAAATTGAAAAAAAGATCTTTGTGACTACATGTACTGCAATGCATACGGGGGGACATTACCATTTAAGAACTTGTACTATTGACATGCTTACATGCAAATATTATTACAGCTTACCAGAACTGTTTTCAGTAATAATGATTGGAACATACAAAAGAATCAGGCTTCTCTCTTCAGAATACGGACAGTTTTCTTTTGTTTAGATTTAAAACGGACTTTAGGCTACAATGCACATGTAATAAGACTGTCCACAGTCGAAAAATGCGACCTTATTTTTGAATCTTGACTTAAATTTATCGTTGGTTTTCTAGCCTTAGAAAGAAAATGCAAAGCCACACATTCACAAACAACACTAGTTATGTGAATACAGATGTAATTCCGGCGGTTGCTTTTCTCCGCTACTTCGTTGGCAGAGACAAAGTGATGGCTGGATATACATCCGCGTACAGCTGTAAGGGAACTGGGTCAAATAAACACAAGGACATTGTTCCGAGTGATCGGCATCTACTCAAATGTACATCATTGTGAAAGCATTCATAGCAAACCTTCACGCTTCAGAATTTGGGCTTTATCGGATCATTGATGTCAATTTGCTTTAGCGGATTTAACACAAAGAACTGCTGATGTTTTCGTTTTTATGTGGAACAAACAGAGCTTGCCGACTTTATGAAAATGGTAAGTGTTGGTCTCGTGTGTTGGCAGCACCATATCTCAACTCAAAGTCAGCAAACTTGTTTTAAAAGACTTCACAAATATCGTGTAACCTTTCACAGTGTAGCTGCATGTTTTATCCGGTAAACGATTGATACATACTATTTGTAAGTTATAAGCTTCGATTCATGGTGCAGTTTTGAACAATAAACAATATATTTTGTGTAAGTTACATGACCATTTGAACGTATCGATCACATAGAGGAGTTCACAAGAAGGCTACTGAAGTATTGTTGAATGTCTAGAGAAATTTCATGTCCTGGCTAGTGAAATAACACCATTTGTCAGTGAGACAACGAAAGTTCAAGGAAAAATCGCTCTTTGTTCTATCAAAATGTCGCGACTTTCAGCTCAAACTTTTGCGCGAATTTTCATGCAAAAAATCGGGAAAACAAAGAACGAAATTCATGCATTTCGCTTGCATTACTTATTCACAATACTGTATTACATTTCCCTAATCCATGCTTGTTATTGTTTAGTGTTTAAATCAATTATTTTCTTTTCTTTTCTTGGGCTTAAACATTTCTCTAAGCGCTTCTTGGTTTTTCCAAAAAAACACATAGTGCAAAACGATAAAAAATATTACATTTCACTTAACAGAAACATTACATAAAAAAGCCACCTAAATTAGCCATTTAACAATGCTATGGAGATAAGCTAAATATGGCACTGTACTTTAAAATCACACAGTGACATTAGTGATAATATTTATTGTTATTTAATTTTTGTAAATATATAGATGTCTTCAGGGAAAAAATCGAGAAGCTCCAGATTCACTCCAGCCATGAGCGAGGCACTTGTTCAGGTCTGTATCACCGCTAAAAGTAATAAACAATGCTAAATGTAATACCAACTGTAAATGTAACAAAAATTAACTCTAAATGTAATGCTAACCACAAATGCAATAAAAATCAACCGTAAATGTAATAATTTACCCCACCATAAATGTAATACAATTTAACACTAAATGTAGTAAGCTGACCAACTGTAAATGTAATACAAGTTGACCTCAAATGTAATAACATAGTGTTAAAAGCTCCCTTGTGGTTACTGGGCATCACTTGAAGTCTCGGTGATTTTTTTGTGAACATTGCTCAGGTTCTGCATAGTTCCGGTCAAAGCTTAACTGGGAAATTCTGAAGATTTCCCAAGAAAATAGCCCTTCTGATGGTTGAGCAATTGCAAACATCATGTCCAAACTTCTTAGCAGCAGATCATGCAATTACATAGCCCACTTTCGAAAATAGTGGAAGCCTGGGCTAGAGAAGGCATGTGCTCAATTGTGGGATCGTTTGGGGGCGCATAAGGTTGAAAACAAATGCACAAGCACGCCCAAATGATCCCATAATTGATCCCTCACTGATACTCGCCACAGGTTTACACTCTTTTTGAAAGTGGGCTATTATTAGAAGTCCTTCTGGATGTGTTCAAAAGATTTTGATGAGACAGTAGTATGGTAAAACAGATAAAAATACACTGATGGTATAGTCGATACTCATTGATATATAATCACAACTTATTTGTAAATTAGATAAACGTATTAGAAAAATGTATTCTCGCTATTTGGTGCGATTATTCAACTTGTTTGTAGAAAACAGTAAGAAACCTGCAACTGTCAAAACTTTAACATTTGACAATGATGAGCTTTAAAAGGCTCAAAACCTATTATGCAAATTAGCTGAGGGCACATTGAACGTGCCATCAGCTAATTTGCATAAGTAACTCTATACCATGGTTTGATGCCTTGTAGCTTCATGAACATCAGATGAGGTGATTTTCTTATTAGTCATGTACTGTAAAAGATGACAGTGCTGAGTGATGGTTACAATAAATCGGGGATAAAAATAATTTGGCTGGTGTTTTTTTGCGTGAAGACGGAGACTAGCATGAACATAACATGCAGAACCGAGAGCGCGAACAATATTGCAACTTACGCTTACTAATTTTACAGGCTAAACTGGAAATTAAATAATTACGTTGTGACCATGTCCAAAACAATTTATTCAAATTATTTCATTTACCAAGTATCATTAGCCTTTCCACAGCATGAAATACTAGAAGCTAAAGCTAAGATGAGATGACACAATACAATGTGCATCTATTGTGCACGCTAGCTATCACTTTTGATTGCAACAGTTAGCTGGACTATAAAAAGGAACCTGAAAAAATACACTGACAACACTTTCCTTTATCCTGGAAGCATAAAACAAAAGCGATTTTGAAATCAAATCGAAATGAAACGAAATGTTACTGCCTCATTGCTATAAATTGGCAAAAAGTTTGCACCTCTCTAATAGTCAGCACTTAAAGCCGATTTTAATTCTTTGATTGTCAGTCTTTCTTCAGGCGATGTTACTAAAGCCTTCTTCACAGCAACAACGTTTCGAAAATGTAAAAGTCTATACACAGATTTGATCAGGAAAGACAGCACATAGATATCACTTTTAGTGGATGGTTTTCCAGTACCATCAACAAGTTCTGGCGCACTGTAATTGTTCTTGTACTGGTCCCTTATATGCATTGGTTTTGCCATAGGATCCTTTGCTTTAATTAACAAAACACTTTCACCAAAATCGATTATTACTGGGTGAAGCAGCTCATCTTCGCATTTTTCTACAACAACATTGTTCGATTTCAGATCATTGCGGGCATAACTGCAACGGTGTACATGATCCAAGGCATCGGCGGTCTCACAAAGAATAGTGTTTCATTCTTTCTTTTCACTAATGAGGTTGTTCTTAGCCGCTTTGTAAACTGTTAGGCTATCTTTTCCGTCTCCATGGAATTTCATGACAATCCTCACTGGCTTTTCTTTTAGACATACACCAAATAAAAGTGGAATACCTGGGTGATCTCCTAACCACAGTAAAACATTGGCTTCATGTTTTGCCTCCCTTTGTAGGAATGACAAGAGTTCGCCGCCTTGACAACTTCTTTCTTTATATTGTTTTATAACAATGTCAATTCTCCGATACTTGCCCAGGTAGCAAGTACCAAAAGTTCCACTCCTGATGGACTTTGCTGCTGCAGTACGCATCAAGTTGGCTGCACTGATCTCCAGCAATTTTGTGTTGTCGCTCTCTTTAGGTTTCGTGGATGCATGAACTTTCCGTCTCAAAGCCTCACGTGTGACTGTATCTTCTTCTCCATTCTTTTTACTTTGCTGTAGCAATGCATGTACCATTTTCTTCCCTCTGGGCAAGTTTTTTTCCGCTTCCTCTAGTTTTGTTTTCTTCTCGTCTCTGTGATGTGCATTTGCTGGTTGACTGGGATGTGATTCTTCTCTAGCAATGTGCGATCCATTTTCTTTCCTCCCGGCAAACAATTTTCCGCTTCCTCTAGTTCTTTTCTTCTCATTGCTGTGGCGTGCATTTGCTGGTGGACTGGGAGGTGTTATCGTCATTTCCTCCACCTCGCTGGACCATTCTTTCTTTTCCTTCTCCTCTTGTTTTTGCTCTTTCCGAAGCTTCCTGAATTGTGCAAGTTGCTCTTTGGTAAATTCTTTCCGTCTTAATTTGCGTTTTCTTCCCGATTCCATCACGAGTTGGGGTGAGGGAAAATGACGGGGAACTGACTGGTAAACTACGTGGCACATTGAAAACATAACAAGGGTCCATTGTTTCTCAGCCCTTTGAAGAAAAAATTCTTTTATTTTATTGGGTAGAATAACAATAGAAACACAACAAGCGTTCGCCATTCAACACCATCGACCATCAGTGCACTTTTAACATGGCTGATGCATGCATGTACCTTCGCTATGACGAGTGTTCTAAAAAGTTAAGAACTTTCCATGCACTTTTAAAGCACTTTGAGCAACACCATGTTAACAAACAACACCCAAAACGGGCAGTTTTTACAGAATGATAAAGAAGTTCCGCTGACAGTTCCCCAAGCCATAAGATCTCCCGTGGTACAAGCTGAATACAAAGCATGGTTGGCTGGTATCACCGAACGCATAAATGGAGTTCGTCACTAACGACATAAAAGTAAGTTCACTCTAGCAACAGACAAGCCAAGTATGATATCTATCCTTTCTCAGTCCAAAGTATAACTGAGGTAGATAACAAACATGCACACAAGTGCTTTAAAAAAAATGGGAAGTAGTGGAGCGGAGGTAACACGCGAGTGCCAGCTTGGGAGACAATTTAAAACGCACGCTTGCGCAAGGACAAAAGACGACTGGTCTTCAGTAGTGAATGATTATAAAAACAACTTGCATGTTTGTTCTGATGGAAAAGTGCAGGCCATTTCATTTTTTTTCTTCGATCAATTATGAAAAAAATGTTACTGTCAAGAAATTGTAAAGTCAAATTTATCTGGGACTGGACAGAAATTCCATAGTCTCCCATGCAGTTCTTTTAAGGGAGTCATATTTATGGTGCATCATTCATCATACTTCTCAGTAAAGCCTGCCACCTCCCATTCAGTGCATTACGTTTGCTTTCATTAAGAAAACAGACGACTTGTAATTAAAGAATCCCATTGGATTTTCATTTTTGCAAAACATGAATTATAAAATAGGCCATGTCCTTTCACTGGAAATTGGCAGACATTGGAGTTCAATATGGTTCCGTCAAAGTTGTTCCAGCGACTGCTCAGAAATCTGGATGACCCACAGCCTAATGCTATCAAAAACCAGCATCACTGGTGAGCACCTATTTTGAGCTCTTCAGCGAGAAAGGTGACATACTACCTTTTCGACTTGAATATACTCAAAGTTGCCCTGGAAAAACAAAACACTGTCACTCTTCGAGAACAAGTGCAATGGAATGGAGACACACAAGTTACTGATTACCCAAGTGAAATGGATCCCAGAGAGGCACTTGCTGCTACAACAAAACAGAGCCCATGGAAAAACATTCAAAGGCAGAATTGAATTACCTGTAGAAGCAACTTAGTGGTCGGGTATGGGGAATGTAGAGCTACCCACAAGTTAGATCTGATTTGGTGGCCCAATCTCTACAATGCTGTTGTGTTGGAAAAAATGTGTATTCGTTTATACGTCAGCTGAGTGGAACTGTAAAAAGGAGAAAAAAATACAAACAGCACCTTTTTGTGCATCAACTCTGTTTGCAAGGCAGAGTTTACTTGATAGAAATGAATGTGGAAACCCAAAACCCAATCCATACAAAAAAGTAGCCAACATTAAAAGCTGAATTACAATCAGAAAAATACTCTGCATCATTATTGTTTTTGGGAAAATTGATAGCAGTCAATGATTGGAATCTGTGCTTGTCTCAACACAGTTTCAGTCTCAAATGAAGTGCAATCTTTGTAATAAACTTCTAATATTCAACATTAATTCAATTTTCACTTCAGTTGGTCTACACACACTTCATACATATTACAAGGAAGAAAGTGGAGCCTCCTAAGTGATCATCAGCACCTTTAAAACGTTTATGGCCAAAACAAAATGACTACTGGTATATAGCATAATTTGTTTCTTTCATATATTACTGTAAAACTCTGGCATATTAAAAAGTTTTGACTTTTACTTATTTCCTGTTTTTTGAAAACACACACACAAATTGCTTTAATAAGTTTAGGTTTATCATTTAAAAGACTTGAATCAATTTTGATCGAAATCAATAGCAATGGACCAGCCAATCAGAGCACAAACTATATTGTTGGCAATATTGATAGAAGTAAAGTCACAACTGTTTTTTATCTATTCCTATTGCAGTGCCAATATTACCGGTGTTCTTTGAGTTGTATTGATTGATATTGACTCACCAAGTAAACACTGGTCTGCATTAAAAAAACCAAATGTGTTGTTTATTGTGAAATTGTTGATATTGATACATTTAAACTCAAGAGATGCAGTATAATATATTTTACTGCAATTTTCACAAAAGCAAGTTTAAGGACACTTTGCCACAAATTTCATACAATTTAATGTTAAAACACATTTCTGGTGGCATAATTGTTATGCTCAGAGTGACTTTTATTCTGTAAGGCCAAATTATTTTGAAATAGTGAAATATTTAAAAAAAAAAAAGAAAACAAATAAAAAGGCTCGAGAAAGGATTTCAAAAATTGCCTACTATATGTTCACATGTGACAAGCGGCTGCAGTTGAATACATGCCACCAAGTGTTCCAGTGGTTTCACTTGAAGGCGGTTATCGGTGGTGCACAGTCGCTTATTTGAACTTAAACAACTGCCTACATGTACCAGTACATTAAGATTATATTTCTTTCACTGTCCCTGAAAAGATCCTCATGGGAAGTGGTCAATTAAGTTTTATGTTGTTCCCTTGCTCAATTAATTAACTTGCATTATGTTTACCCATGCTGCTTATCTTTGCCATACTCAAATTGTAAAGGAAACAGCTCAACAGCTGCTGCAGACCTTAAGATTGGCGAGGACATGAATGCACTAGTTTCTACAAAGCAACTTACCCAAATCCAACTTGACATTTGGCTGCAAAGCTTGCAAAGATTTCACAGGTTGTCTATGAGAGCATGGGATTTATAAATTAATTCAATGACAAATTAACTGAAATTCTCAGGTATCATCTATCCAAGGAGGACAGGCTTGGTTAATGTGATAACAAAATTAATGGTAACCCTCAGGTACATGTGTCTGCTACCAAAAGGAACACAGGCTTGGTTAATGTGATGGCAAGTTATCTGCTACAGTCAGTAATCTTGTACCAAACAAGAGACTGCTCTTTGTCTGGTCTCTCTCCTTTGACCTTCCTGGTTATGGTGTTTCTTCTGGGAAATTACTCATTATCAGCATAGGTCACAGAGACACTTAGTTCTCTCCACCACATCAAGGTGACAGTTTCGCCAGAGAGGAAACATTTTTCAGTACCCCTGAGAGTACAGGCTGGGTTAAAGCAAAGGGAAATTAAGTGTAACCCTCGGGTATCTGCTACCCCTGGCATTCCAAACCGCTTGAAATTTTGAGTAGAGTGCCAAAATTCTGCTTTGAGAGATGGGTGATGAGGATATAATTCAAGGAGACTTGGTGCTTCTTTGACACATGGAAGGGCAGTTGATGACACCTGAGAAGTCAGCCCATCATCAAAATATAAAAGCTGACTAGCAAGGTTGCCATAGACATGTACCCAGTGGTTCACCATAAAGACTGGTACAACTATTTGCTGCAAGTTGTTAAACGTAACTATGCATGAAGCTCTTGCTTTTAACTGCGCCAGCGTGAAAGCTTTGTCATTAACCTGCATCCACTGAAAAACACGTCAACGATAAAGCTGTCAATGTACCTTTCTTCAGCAAGATCACAAAAAGAAATGACATTAATAGATTTGGGATCAAATCTCAGAACTGAGCTTGTTGTTGGTCAATTCCAGAGGTCTGATTGAAGAACTGTGAGTTCTCTCAATGTACAATTGAGTCCAGAAAGCCATTTAGCTTCTGCAACTATCTTACGTTTCATTTCAGAAATTTCACAAATTTTTGAAGAGTCCTTAAGCCTTCTTCTGTGAACTGGCCAAATCCTTTAATTGCAACGCCAGAAGGATGGTTTCCTTTTCTTTTCTCGTCACTCAGAAGTTTCTCTGCTGCTGTGGCAACTGCTTCACATGGACATCGCACCAGAGAAAAGGGATATATAAAGAACAGATAACCGTATGCTATCTGAGCATGCAAAGAGGTACGTAAGCTAGAGATAGAGGATACTGGAGGTATTAACATGTCCAAAGCAGCTAGTTCAGCTCTTGTTGAAGCTGTGGATAGAGCAGAAGACAGCTGAGTACAAGACTGTGTTGCCCTGCCTTTGTTAAAGCTGTTTGTTTGCCCAGCTTCATCTTTCTCTTCAGAAGAATTTGATTTGGCATGACTTGGTGTAGGGGCAGTTTTTGCATCAGTGAAGTCCGGCTGTTTCAGACCACAATTCTGCATAGGAGCATTTGATTCTGTTACTTCATCAGAAACGTCTGTTAGTTGCTTCATGTATTCGGTCTCCCAGCTACAATGGTTATACTCTAAAAGGCCGGACACAATATTCTCGTCAATGCTTGTGCCCTTTTTATCATACACATATATCAAAAAATCACCACCAAATATTCCATTGAACAAGTTGTCAATTGCGCGTATCCAATCTCAGTGCTCTTTTGACCACTTTCTTGAGTCAATGGCTTTACATCCACATCCACGAAAACTAAACTGTTTTGGTCCTAAAATTTAACATGAATGAAAAAATTTACATGAATAAAACGTTTCTGAAATACAGTTGAACCTCCGTCAACAAACACCTCCCTTAGGTGGTCACCCTTTCGTAAGCAGACACTTAGTTATGTTCTCAGCTACAAACAAACACTATATTTTCAACCTCCTGAAGCATACACCACTCTTAACCAGACACTATTTCTGGTCCTGAGGGTGTCCGCTTACGGGAGGTACAACTGTAGTTTTCAAAGCACTGAAGGGTCTTCATGGTGACCACGTCAACAATTGGAGGCAGAAGTCAAGACAATAAAAATTAATAATTCTGATAATATTTACACTTATTAATTGGCACACATTGCATTCTCTTAATACCTTTTGAAATATATAATAATCAATACACTGGAAAAATTGGCAAATTTCCCAATTGGAATTTTGTATGGATATTGTATGGAATTTGTGTGGAAATTGAATATTTTCCAAACATGGAAATAGTACAAGTTTTCCAAACATGGATTTCGTCCGAATACCAATTTGGATCCTCAAGATACCAAACATGGATTTCCAAAATTTGTGCGAGAACATCATACTTGGAAATAAACAAAACCTCATGTGGATTTTATGGCAACAGGTCAACATACTGGGATTTTCCTTTTCCCAAACATGGATTTTCTCTTTTCCCATACCTGGATTTTAACAGAACCCACTGTGTAAAGTAAGAAAACCACACTAGAATTTGCTACTAAATACATGTTTGGATTTGTATCTAAACAAATTTGGTTTCTAACCACTTTCCCTATTTTGGAAAAATGGAAAACCATAATGGAAATCAACGTAATTCCAGGGTTGGTATTCGACATACCAAACTTGGTTTTTGGAGTTTTCTGTTTTGGGATTTGCAGCCTTCCCGCCTGGGAAATTTTAATAGCCAATCGATATCTACACCACAGCTGCACACAATTTAGCAATAAATATATGTGCAACACCCCAGCTGTCCATTTGTTAGGTCAAGACCAGTGTAATGTAATTTATCTTACAGAGGTGAAAAATAAACAGATAAAGCTTAATTTTAGCATACTCTCTGCATTGAAGATGAAAACTCAAGAACACTTCTGAGCAGAGCTAAGAACACTTGAACCGTAAATTTCAACAGTAAACTATCTTGCCTTGCAAAAGTGTGTTGCAGAATTGGTACACAATACCCCCTACTTGTTATGGCAAGTCACTTAAACATCCAGTTAAGTACATACTCAGCAATTTTTAAGAGTCCTTTGCTGTAGACTCGTCCAGAATAATCTCCTTGACTACTTTAACATTATCACGAGTCAGTGATCCCTGATCTTCCTCCTTAGAGTCATGTATGGTAATATAGCCCTCCTTGCAGAGTAAATTTGCAATTGCTCTAATGTGCGTCATCTTGTCCTTGCCTCGTAAAAGGCCAAGGTTGAAGATTTTTTTCATCTTTTGTAATTGATCCATCTTCACTTCTTTTATGGATGGTTTTCCTAGAGCCACCATTACAATTAAATCTGCTGTGGTCTGAGTCATGTCTAGGATAAAAATAAACAAAATGTTAAAAGAAAGGCTATATTCACATAGTATACACTCAAACCAGGCCACTTGACCATTTAAATGTTAATTGAGAACTATGGATAGGCCCCTTTTTCACAAACAGACCAATGGCATTAAAAATACATTTTGTAACCAAGCATAGGCAAATAAATCCTTCTTTATCTTAATTTGTTACCTAACCAAGACAAGTTGCTGTGACAAGTCCCCTTGTCTGTTCTGACCTTTAAGAATGCATTCTTGGCAGCAAAATATAATTATTGTCATTAGTGTGGTGTTCCAGGAAATATCCATTCCTCTCTCAGGGAAGGTTTTTAGGTTTGAATTTCCAAACCCCAACAGAAATTCCAGTTCATACATCAAAGTTTCCTTTAAAAATTTTGGCTATTAAGATCCCCCCTCCCCCGCTAGAATTTCCAATGACCTTACATGGACATTTTCTGGCACTCCATACTCTAAACTAAATAAAATTATAATGAAATCATGTTTTACAAACCCATCCCACATTGAGGTTTGAAAACATAACAAAATTAGCCTTGCTTTGTCTCATAAGCTACATTTAAGTATAGTTTTTTGGTTCTCAAGATCACAAAACAAAAAACTGCAAGTCAATATTTATTGGCAGCAATAACTTCTGTAATTCCCTCACCTTCATCAAAATAAAGGTTGTACGTTTTCACACATTGCAACTGAGATGCATATCTGGGTGGACTAGGACTTCCACTACTGGACCCAGCTGACTCGGTTGACTCAGATGCACTGTCTGTTGACAGCACTTCTTCTCTGGTAAGGGGTAATTCTTTGTGATGGCGTCTCTGCTCCCTGATTTTCTTTAAAACTGTTTCCAGGACTGCTTCCTTACCTAATCCACACTCTGGAAAAGGATGAGTGTCATCTTTGACCAATTTTGCCACAAACTTGTCTACTTGGATAGCATCTGCCTTATTTCTATAAACTGGTAAGGCACTTCCACGTGGCCATCTTTTCTCTACTTCCTTTGTAATCTTTTTTTTCCTGGTAAAGGAGATTATTTATTAACATCTGTTTGATCTTATTATATTTTTTCTGTTAGACACAGGACCACAAAGTCATCAGAACTTAAGTTGACCATCAAGTGTTACTATAACAATTTGGAAGAGAAATTCAACTCATAACATAAAATCATCTTAAATTTTCATCTTTGTGTAATGTTCCAAGTGGTGAGAAGCTCTTGGCATTACAAGTAATCAAGTCAGTTTCATAAAAGCACAAGATAAAAATTATGTAAACATGATCCTTAGGTTAACTACCAGAATGGCACACAGAAGACTTTGCATTACTTTTTAGATTAATACCTACTTTGTATTGTAAATGCTCTTTTCCTTGCAATTTAAGTATTGTCTTTCTTCTGTTGTAAGCAGCCTGTCATAATCCTTGAATGATGATCTTTCAATCTTCTTTCTTTTGTGACCACTACCAAAAGGGTGGGAGGTATCTAGAAAAAAGCAATAAAATAATATTGACAGTTCTGAGATTACATGTGGTTTCCAGTTGTAAGAGTGATTTTATACTCTGTGTGATGAAGAAGAATACCTCATACACGTAGTGCAGAAAAATTTAGATTACTGCAACGATTTGACCCCTCTCCCCCACTCCCCAAAATTTCTTGAGGATGGCCTAATCTTGGCAATGCTCTCGTTAAAACTAGAGTTAAATAATAGGTTTGGAAAGAACTTGGCCAAGGAAGAATATTTACCATTCACAACAGGTTTAATAGCCATGAGCTCCCTTGAGAAGCATTCTTTCTTCCCAATTGTAGTCACCCCCAGTTTTTCAAGTGTCGTATCCTCTTCCAGGCATTTGCTTAATAATGCTTTTCCATCTATCTCTTCTTCAACAAATTTTTGACCAACAGACTCGCCAAAAAAACTACAAATCCACGTTTTTACTTGTTCTGGTGTCCAGCCTGCAAATAAAAAAAGTATCATAACTAGTTCCACAGAAATGGAAGAAACTTATGAGAATAATTCTTGCATAATTCTAAGTTAAAACTAACCATTCTCAACTTGCATTGTTATGAACAAATGCATTAATAAACAGACTGTGATTAGAAAATTCTTCCGAGAAAAACAGCTCGAGCAGGTGAGTTGGAGGTAGCTGAGAAACAGGATGGAACGCAATGAGTTCATAAAAAGTACTTCAAATTTATTTACTGATCGTAGCCGCTTCCTATACTTTGGTCTATAATATGATATCTTACTCTAACATTTAATAAAAGTAAGCTTCAACTTGAGAAGTGGGAAGTGATGTTGGGCTTTGTCGGTTTAAATTAAATTCGAAGATATTTATATTATCAAGCGAATCCCCCATTTTGCAATTCGATTTAATTTCGCATTCCATCCAAGTAAACGCATGAAAAAATACTACAGAACAATTTTTTTGGCCTGCCACTTAAGCATTTAACTTGGGTTTCACTTCTGCGAAATCATCGGTAGATTAGAAGCGAAAACAGACCATATAAAACTTACCAACAATGTTTGCGGGTTGAGTTGAAGACACATCTGTTTCCCGCCTTTCGTTCTGTGGAATGCAATCATCTTCTCCTTGTGCGCTTCTTTTGCAACTCTTACTTTGACTTTGGGATAAAATTTGCTCCACCTCTTCGTCATTCTCAGAAACAGAATCGCCTGCTTGTTGACTGCATAAAGGCGAGGATCGAAAAGCCTTTCCTTTCGACGCCATAAGTCCGAACACGCTCTATCACAAAGCCTGCACAGCTCAGCACGTAAATTTGGCAAAGAGGGCGGGAAAATGGTTGCACAGTCCTTTATACCAAGACTGCTCCCATCTGATTGGTTGCTGAAGCTTTCCGTCCATTTGATTGGTTCCAACGAAACCGGTTGGATGCTGTCCTGTCGGACTGACTGCTCATATGACAAGATGGCAGATCTTGCAGCTGCTTCTTTGTGTTTCTGTACTGAAAGAAATTCCGTTCATGTTCATTGCCCCTGCCAAGAATGCCGTGGAAAACCTGTAAATTATAAAACTCAGGAGAGACATCTTTCAGCCTTGAGACTGTTGCAACAAGAAAATAGTAAGTTTATTTTACTGTTTAGAAACGCCTCTACAAATTAACTGAGTTCTCGATCGATCCGTCGGAGCAGCTAGCTAGACGTGCACATTATGGACATAAAATAGGTATAGGCTTACAATTTGAAACATGTTTCTATATTTTTTTGTTAACGGAGGTAAATAAGTACTGCTTTACTGATAAACATAACGACAAGCAACGTAAAAACAGCCCTATTCAACTAGTAGTTTCCATGTTTTTTATTAACCAAGTTTTTGCAACTGGTGTGACAAATCTTCAACTATCCTCATGCAGGGTGGCAGTTTAAATTTGTTTTGGATATAAAAAATATAAATAGAAAAAGATGTGTCTGTCAAATAATTATTAGGAATCTCACACAAAGAAAACCAAAGACTAAACTAGTTTTTAACTATTTCTATTATATACAGTAAACACCCGCATATAAGAACACACAATTTCAGAGGTCAGACTGATTGTGTTCTTATTTATCGGATGCTTAGTGAAAAATCAGCCTCAGGATGTTCTTAAATGTTCTTAAATTTTTTTAAATTCAGTGCTGTACAGCATAAAAAATGTTGCTAGAAATTTTAATCATGTTTTTGGACAATTACATAAATTGATGGAAGAATAATTAAAAACCTAATGTTCAAATAGGTCTACTGTAATCAGTAATGTAACAAAACAGTAACAAGAAGGGTGTATGTATAGTTCTGTGGCAGATCCATATGCTGCCCCACCCTTGAAATGCCTAAAGTAGAGGTCCACTGTACATCTGCAAATCTGAAAGTCTGATTTACTACTGTGTTGACATGTACATCAGCAAAACAATAACATTAAGGGTTTGTACTCTTGTTATTGTTTGTAGATCTGTAACCCAAAAGCCAGCTGTGCATCTTAAAAACTGTATTCGTCCAAGCCCTGGGGAGAGATTTTCTCGTCTCCTGAGCCATCAGTTGTCATTAGGCAGCCGGTCTTTTCAAAAAGCCGTCTTAGAAAGTCTTTGCTTTCTTTTAGTTCACTCCAGGCTTCCCCAGTCCATTGAGTCATAAGTATTCGCCTGTCCTTTGCAGAAAGTCTATCATGCCATTTTTCAAGATTGTCATCTATCTCCAACCACCTGTCCATTGCAGCAGCAATTTTCACTTTCATCATCCTTCCACATCCTGCATCAATTGGCTGAATTTTATCAGTATGGTTTTCTGGTAGCATGTACACAGAAGTACTGATTTCATTCCTACATGTCTCGTGGAACTCTTTGGTTTGTTGGAAGGACACGTTGTCTGCAAATAACACCTTTTCCTGGTCAGTTTTTCCAACCCCAGGAATGAGTGTTTTCTTGCACCATTGCATATTTGTCACCTCATCCATCCAGGCATTTTGCTGGAAATACACATCAACTCTTTTATCATATTGTTCTTTCTCTTGAGAACTAACATTCCCTTTCCCTCTAAACACAAGGGAAGGCTTTACATTCTGTTCTCCTTCACCTCTTATGCAAAGTTGCAAAGTGGCTTGCCTTTTATCCAGACCTGATGATGGTTGTGCAACCCAGACTTGTTTATTGCCACGTGAGTCATAGGTAGTCCCTTGATCCACCACGAATGGAAGAGGAACCTGGTCCACATTGTACCTGTTTTCAGGAGTCCACCTGCCATATTTGGGGTCAGTCATAGTTGATCTGTTCTGCCTCCTCTGTGTTTTCAGGGATTTCCTCATTTTGATGGAACTTCTGGATGGTTAACCTACCATCATCAGCAGAGTTTTTCTTCTTGTTTGTTCTTCTCAGTACTATATCGTGCCTTTTTTTAAACCTTTGGAACCAGTTAGAGCTTCCTTTGAAACTTTCAGCCTCCTTTTTCCCATAAGTCATCTCAATTTTTGCCTTCATCTTTTTCCTGAACCACAGTTTTGTAATCTTGCATCCAGCTGCTCTACGAACTTTGAATTCAGCAATCAATAGATTAGCTGCAAGTGGATACCTTTCACTCTGCTTCGATCGCCCAGCCACAATTTTTCTTCTCTGCCTTGCATCTCTTATATTCCCAGAATTTTTTCCCTTTTTATTTAGTTCTAGTTCCTTCAGAATTTGGTTTCTGTTTTTGTTCCACTTTTGAATCAAAGATCGATGAACTCCTTTCTCTTTTGAGACGATGTTGTATCTATGTTTTGATGATTTCAAAGAATAAAAAAGATCCAGGGTTTTCTTTTTGAATTCAACTGTGTACGATTTTCGCTTCTTACTTCCCCTTCTCTTGTTTCCAAGACTTTCGACTTCGTTACTGTCCAGAACAATGGGATCATTACTTCCTGACTGGCTAGCCTCAGGCAATGAGCAATGGGCATCTGCTTCCTTTCGATTGGCGAACGTATTCTCTTGCTTTGAACCCTCGTGTGAGTTCTCGGTCATCGGGTGTTTGAATTTCATGTGGCTGTCAAGGTATTGTTGACCTCTGAATGATTTACCACAGACGTTGCATTTTACTTCAGCACTTTTAGATATCTCAGCTGTCTTTTCCATTGTTGGCGTGATGTCAAGCATACAACCATTCTTCAATTCTACTTTTTTTCGAACGCCACAATCGAATAAAGTCCGATTCATCTTTGTTTTAGCTTAATATATTCAGCTCATAAAAATTCCAAACAGTGAAGTTCAACACACGAGGAAGAACACTTTGTGCGCCTCTGCATTGGCCAGCGGTTTCCTTTGTTATATTACCCGGGAACCACTTCGAGCACTGCCAGGTTGTGCAAGTGAGGAACCATCTTGGAATTCGTGAAAAACCTTGACAGATTTTTAAGGATAAACCCACACACATTAGAATAATGACGAATGAATATGAACTATATTTAGAGGCAAGCACAAGGGGTTATCATGCTTATTTCAAGGACGCCACAGTCTACATTGGAGAGATTCTTATATGCGAAATGGAGCCCAATAATCGCCACAGCAAGTATGCAGTTGTGGTAAAAAATGAGGACAACAGGATTGTTGGTCATGTCCCTATTGAGCTTTCTAAACTCTTCTTCAAATTTCTATCAGAGTATGGCAAAATTGAAGCAGAATGCATTGGAAGTAGAATAAACAAAGGGCGAGGAAAAGGACTAGAGCTACCAGTAGACTTTAGACTAGTTGGGAATGCTCGATATCTCAAGAAACTTCTCAAGAAATTACAGAAAAAGAACATTGAGTTCGATTACCAATGGAAGCTGAGCAAGATACAGAAGTGTTGAGTTTGAACTTCAGTTATTTTCAATAAATTTGAATGACATAATGGGCAACAAAAGACTGGACAAGTATTTGCAAGTTTTGATCAACTACAACTGTGATTGACCTTGATACAGCTATAAAATCTTATGTTTTTCTCTATCAATACAGTAGTTTATAGTATTGTAAAGGCAAAAAATGTAATTCATGATATTAAATATTCTGAAGAGAACAAAGGTGCCCAAAACTTAGCTAATACCATTGGTCAGCAGGTGTGTTTATGGTAATTTGTGTAATTTTGACACCCTTCCCATTTTATAAGAACATTATTTTTTTTTCCAGGCTGATATTGTTCTTGTAAAAGTGGTGCTTTATTTGCCAAATTTCAGCCTGATGTTCTTAATCCATGTGTTCTTATATGCGGGTGTTTACTGTAATTACCAGCTTCAGGGATTAGTTCAATGTTACCGGAAACCAGTCTTCCTGAAAGTCACCTGGATAACTCAGCTGTTCCAAGTTGTTCTGAAGATTATGTGGAAGGGAATGAATGCTCTTCATCATTAAGTGGCTGTGGTAGCTTTGACAATTATGATAGCACTGTTTTTAGTGGAACCTATACAGAGTTTGGTTCCCATAGTTCAAGCAATTTAAGAGGGAATCCAGAGGAAGCTGAAGAAGGTGTAATTGAGGATGACACATTGGAAGACAAACTCAGAGATGCCATTGTGTGTGCCATATTTGAAGCACTTGATCTTTTGCATGAGACAAAGGGATCTTTGAAAAACTTTGAGGAGCTATTAACAATGGCTAGACACATGTACTGCAAGGGAGCTGGTTTGGGGGAAGATGATGAAACAGTCAAGAAAAAATGGCCCAGTAACTGGACTGCTGCAAGGCAAATGCTAATTGCAGAAGGTTATGAAGATGCTAAAGAGTACTTCATATGTTTCAGTGATGTACATCCACAACATTGGGACACTTTAGAATCTCAGTCAGATTTATGCCGCCATTGTGGAGAAAAAGGTGCCATTCCCTATTATTATTTGGCTCTCAAAGGAAAGATTAAGTGCTGGGTGTCACATCCTGATATGTGTTACAAACTCTTATCACACTGGAGAGAAAAAGAACATTGGCTGAATAGAAATGAAGGCTGGCATACAAAGAAAGAACTATGGGATGGGAAGCGATTTGCAGAATTATCATGGTTCTGGGATTCCAATACTGAGTATTGCCTGCCGGTCCGATGTCAGTATCCTGGATGTAGCAATATAATTTCAGCTGAGACAGTTTTAGCAGCTGATGAAAATGAAGATGGATACCATAAAGTGAGATGTGATTGCTGTCATAGTACCTTCCATGTTCAAGCAAAATATGTCAGAGGAGATCCTCGAAACATTGCTTTTGTGGGTGAGTTACAGTGGAGATAGAACTGTTGTAAGTTCAGGGAAGGTTTTTGTGTTATTGTGTTTTTGAAATTGGCAAAGTAAAAATAGTGGTTAATTATTTGGCACATCTTAAGGACAGTGTAATACTGTCTGACTTGTGGTCACAATCCACCAACAGCAGTCACCTAACAGTACAGAAAGTGATCTTTTTTTGCTATAGTGAAGATAATTTGAATTAGCTGTCACATTAAGTATACATTTAGACAATTGTTAAAATATTTTCTTTACATTTTTATGATGTTTGTTTAATAGCTCACTGAGACGGGTTTCAACCGTTTGGATCAAGCCACCAATCAACAGGTTATGCTTCTCAATTTTAGTGGTTGGTTTACATATGATATGTATTAAAGTACACACTGAAATATTATTTATATTTATGGACTTACAGTTTCCTATACAGTTATTCCATTGTACAGTGTAGATCAACATGTATTCTACAATAAAAGTCTATTGTCTTTTTGAATGCTGTTAGAAGTCTTCACAAGAAAACAATAACAGCAAAAACATTTCTTTCCCACTAACTTTTTATTTTTATCCTGATGAGTTTTAACCTTATAAGGTAAGTGTAGTGGAACATTATTCATCTGTTTATTTTGTGCCATATTTGTAGGAGCAATTGATGTTCAAGTTGTAACAGTTTCAAAGCAAGATAGACAACACACAGTTGAAGTGTACACTGTTGGATTTGTACCATCATACCTATTGCCTGATTCACGACCTGTTAGCCTGGATCCCTTTCTTGATCCACTTGTAAGAGACTTTGAAGATGGATTCATTGAAGGTTATTTATATTTATATTTACTATGGTTTTATTAGGAAGATAAGTAGCAAGATTTGGCTTTGTGCAGGTTGTACATTTTGAATAATTAAAATTAGGGTTTGGGGATAGATCAAGATAAGTAATACCATTGATCTTAAAGATCTTTAGTGAAGGTATTTACTAGTCAATATTATTATTCAGTCAATATTTAATTCAATTAAATTGATATAAAAAAGTGATAACTTGTGTCAATTTGACTCCTTATTGAATTGTGGTAGAGGGTGTTAAAATGTTAACTTTTCAAATAAACAGTTAAACATTGGTTTAAATTTATCTTTGGTTTGAAATTTTTCAAACCAGTTTAAATTTGAACCACAACATCTACATTAAGGCAATTAAATTAGAAGCTAAAATAATTTTAATTACTTTTTACTTTTAGGTATAGAAGTTGACTATAAATTAAAGGTTGATTGTTTTTCTGAGGGAAAGATGATTATTAGACATTTGCTGTTATTGTGGACAGGAGATCACCCTGCACAATGTGAGGTGTGCAAATCAAAGTCATCTGGTGGTAATAAGGGCTGCAGAAGATGCAAGTTGGAAGGTGATTACTTTGAGGTGTCTCGTGTTCAGCTATGTAATAATTATAAATCATTAGTTATTGTAGAATTCTACTAGTATGATATGATATACTTTCTTTCAGTACTGTGGTATGTTTCAGTTGAATGCAACTGTTTTGATTATAGATAGTACAGTATATTATTGATGTTACTGATTGTTAATTTTGTGACAATAAATTTAAATTTATTAAGTTAATTTCAATATAGGATTAATTAAATTTATTTTAATTTTTTCTGTTAATGTTACTAAAGAGATTCACCAAAAGAAAGGATTTAAGTGCAATAAAGGGTGAATTTTTGTGCTGTTACTTTGTGCATAGAAGTGATGAACAATGATATAACTATGTACAGTATGAACTATCAACTACCATGATGCCATGGTCCAAAGGTACAGTTTATGTTGCTTGTTTTGTCTTTTAACCACTACAACCAAAACAAGTGCAAGTTTATCTGTGATTTCTTTAAACATTAATTTAGAAACAGGATGTGTAGTACATGGCAATAATAAATCAGAGCCTAGCAGTGAGTGTAGTCCAGAACCTGTAGATAATTTTACTTTGTTGCATTAAATGTCAAACCTTAAAAAGCAGGTCTCATTACTGTTTTTGTTACAGTCATCTTGAACACCAAACCTCATCCCCTGATATAAAATAATTTGCTGCAATGATCATACTAATTGTTTTGATTACCTTCATGGTGCCAAGCCAATAGTCTGTTCATTTGGCACTTGTTTTCTTAGATTTCCCATTCAGAAGTTTCATCTTTATCTTCTTTTTTTTCAGGATACAAAGCCAGTAGAATCCCAAATGATATAACAAAGATGGGATTCTGGAAAGGTGAAGCTTTTGTCCATTCTTGCATGTTTACAATAATAATGAGTTAGTTTTAGTTTTTTTAGTTTAGTCAGGGGTATGATATCAAAATATTGCTACTCTGCTTGACTTACTTGGGAAGCCAGTATATATAAGTATTTTGAGATAATTTGAGCCCAGTACAGTGTAGCTGCAAAATTTTATTAAAAATCATATCTTTGCATTATTTTGTTCAATAGCTGAGGAGTACCAGAAGCTAGCATTTCCTGCATCAGAGTTTGTATTGGAAGGACTTCTTCCTGCAGAAGAATATGAGGTGTGGGCACCGATCCCTCGTATTGTGGAGCTCATTTTCAATTGTGGAAGAAATGGTTGGACTAGTGAAACAATTGCACATCTGAAAGCCCTCAGCTGGAGACACTGTATCCTTGTAGAAGACAGATATGGTCCTTCAGAATGTGTCGTTACCCTACACAGCCTCACTCATCTACATGAAGACATATCAAGGTTTTCATCACCTGATAACTTTTGGTGCTTCCAGTTTGAGAAGGCAGTTGAAAGGTAAAGTTAACATAGAGTTTACAAATTAACCTCAATAAATTGGCAAAGATAAATGCATACAATAATAAGGGACCTAAAACTTTCAATTGATTATTACACAAACATACATGTAGACTTCACTTATACTCGAACTTCAAGAGTAGCTTTTCTGGTAATTTTTTCAAGCAAACTAATGTTAAAAAGAAAGCAAGGAATAAAAAATTTAATTAGTGAAAAAGCATGCAGACAAATTTATGCAACATTATTATAGGACAAAATTTGCTTTCAGAAGGAGTTGAAATGCATGGTACTGCATTAGTGATTAGGAAGTGACTGTTCCAGAATTTGGCCGCTAATGACAGAGAACACAGTCAAAATATCTAAAACATAGAAAATCTAAAATAAATGCTAGAATGTTTATCTTCATGTGCTACTTAATTATCTTGTAAGGTATGTTAAACAGACAAGCAACCGAAAAGGAGTAGAAAAAACTTTCGCATGTAAGGAGTGTCAGAGGGAGTTCCTGCAGATTTGGAGACTTGGTAACAAGGGATTAAGAGCTGCAACGACAGAAAAGTCAGGAAAATATAACAGACAAAAGGTACTATTTATTAGTGTTATAAAATTTACTGGTTCCTACTTTTTACAGCTTTTTGTTTGTGTGTGTGTGTGTGTGTGTGGGGGGGGGGGCTGTGTATGTGTGTGTTTGTGTTCAGAAAACATGTAAGATCATAACTAGCTAATTTCAGTTATATGGGTTAAACTTTACAAATCCTTTGAGATTTGAATGAATGACCAGGTACCTTCTTAACCAGGTACTTTCTTATTTTAGATGGTGGCCTCTTCTCTAGAATCTGCAAAGGACCTCATTAAAGAATGTGCATGTGGCAGAGATGAAGCTCGAGCTAACAAAGGAATACTCATTGGAAGTGGCAACATTGAGCGGTTGCAAAGAGATCAAGGAATAGCAATTCATGCCTATAACAATCCAATTCTAACTCCTGAGGTGGCTCATTCATTCTGTAGTGCCTATCTACCATTACACAATGAAGGTGCAGGAGAAACTCTTTATCGCACTGGAGATGACATCATAGCCTTGCAGGGGAACCAAGAGATTTGCCTCAAAGTCATAAAATTCTACTTAGTGGAACATGAGAATCTTTTCACGCCATTTGCTATTTGTGACGCCTTTCAGTATATCTTGGATGATGATGGCCATCCATTGAGACATCAGCTCAGTGATACTATCTATGTCAAGCCTTTTCAGACATGCACTTGTATTGGCTTAAATGACATTGTAAGGCCAATCATGTTGTGGTTGGAACCTGATGGAAAATGTGCAGTTGTGGATCATTCCAGAGCAACCATCCCCCTTCCCAAGGTTATTGTCCCTGCTTATCCCCAACCTGGTGATATGGTCAGTGTGAAAGGAGACCATGATGAAGCATGGCATGCAGAAGTTCGACAGGTTGATGCTGAACAAAAGAGAGTGAAAGGATATTTCTTTGTTAAGCATTTACACTGGGAGAGAAATCACTTGTGGGTTAGGGAATCAAGTGCACGAGCTATGGACAGTATAAGCTACAAAAGTATTATTGATATTTTGCCAGGGATATGGCATGGTCCAAACTGGCAAGAACAAATCTAACATTGATATGCCTTATCATAAGTTGGTAAGCAGAAAAAGAATTCTAAATAGTTCATTCCAGCTATAGATGTGCCAGCTCCTTGCAGGAATTCAATAATTAATTTATATATTAATTTCTTTCTTCAATTCAAAGTACAATAATATATTGGTACATTGTTCTAAAACAGTGTATTTAGAAAGTAAACGTTTCTTTGTAGAAATACAGTTTTGCATGCCAACGGTAGTTTGGCAATCAAAAACCCCTATAACGAAATTTAGGATTTTCCATGTTATCATGTCAATTACATGTGTAAATTTAGTGGGTTTTTTTGATGAACAAAAATACATACTTGGAAAATATAAATTTCTCTGTGGAATTGCAATTTTCCAAGTGAAGACTGGAAAATAAAATTTCCTTGTTTGTTTTGATTATGGAAAACTTAATTTGGGTGTTTTATCCAACAATTTTCCATACCATAACCAAGTATGGAAACTGAGTAGATGTGGATTTATATTTTACATGCAAAATACACATGTGGAAATTTGGTATTTACTTTTTGATCGACAAAAATACATATCTGGAAAAAAAATTCTCTGTGAAAATACAATTTTCCAAATAAAGATTGGAAAATAAAATTTCCATGTTTGTTTTAAATATGGAAAACTAAAGTGAAATATTTCATCCAATTATGGGATGTAATAATAAAGTGTATTATCGTTTGTCTCACAATGTAGTCACTTGAGATGTAAATTGTGACGTTTCGACTGCTCACTGCTAGTCTTCTTCAGGCGATAAGGTCGACTGATTGCACGGTATTTATATCACAAAGGTCGGCTGTGATTGGTGCATTTCGATCCTCCTATTGTTCCATTGTTCCGGCGAGTAGCTGCTCCCTCAGTGGTCCGCTGTTGTACCATTCTCCTGTTGTTGTGTTTCTTGATCGTGGGTATCCATGCTTCAGGAATTTCAATTCCACTATCCCTGTTGATTTTGTTAGGGTGAAGTCTTATGTGAATAGCTTCCTTGACCCTACGTGTGTACCAGTGAGGATCTCGATCAATAAACTTGACCTCATTCCAGATAGGATAGTGGCCGGCAGGGTTTTCATTAATATTTGAAATAGCAGGAGAGTAGTGTAAAGTAACAGGAGAATGATTTTTTAAAGAGAGAAGCTCTTTCACGGAACAAGCGAAGCTCGGTCCTTCCTAAGGGGGTATGGGGGCATGCTCCCCCAGGAAATTTTGGATTTTTGAATCCCCTGAGATGCCATTTCCTGTTATCTGACAGCAAATTTCATTTCTCTTTAGTTAGCGACTAAACAAACAATGCACACCTGAAAATGGTTCTAAAGTGTTGAGTTCTTCTTTGTATTAACAAGCAAGTAATGTTCCACAAGAGCTCTAGCTCTTTTACTCCAAGAGTAATGTCGTATACCAAAAAAAAATCTAACATTCAAATTAAAGCCACTACCACTGCTCGTAGGAGCAAAAAAATGAGTTATTTTTGACATGGTCGGTGAGAAATACTCTCTCTCTCTGAGACAAATATACACGCTGTAATAATAAAACCTATAAAATAACACCGCACGAGACGTGAGAACATATTCCCGCTTTTGATCTGTCGGCGACAACCGGGCGACAACACGCCAGACGGAAAATAATTGAATGCATTCGCTCTCACCACAAAAGTCACAAAACTTTGCATGTCCAGTTTAAAAAACAGTTTCTTGAATGAAATGAATTACAAAGTATTATAAATAAATATTTCATCTTTGTTCCCTGTACAGTAATAAATAAAAGTTAACTTTTCTCAAATCATAATTAAAACAGAAATTACCGAAATTTGCATTTGCCAAGTTAGCGGTAATTTGACACTCAGATTAAAGATACCGTAAACATCTTCAATTTGCATACTAGCACATCACAAAAATTGTTTTTTTCTGAATTGTAGATAGTTCATTGCTTTTGGCTTTAATTTGGTCCAGTTTTCTTTTGTGACTTTGTCGTTTTCAGTTGTTCTATTTTAAGCATTAACTTCTATTTTAAGTTTACTCTATATTCAAAACAAGACTTTCGCACGTAAATAACGCCTCGGGCTAACGAAATTCTCCACACAAACCGTCGATAAGTTTTTCTTTTATTAGTGTACCAAATTCAATAATTATTATTTTAGTGTAAAGCCAGAGCTTAATCAATGTCGGAGACGTTTAAATTACTCATTACTGACAAAGAGGTTTTAATGTCCGTGCCGGATGCCTATTTCAGCAAGATGTATATAAACAATTTTCAACGCCGTACATTATTTACATGAACGAAAAATTATTTTTTTGAACGGCTCCACATTTGAATAAAAAAATGGCTACAGGCCTTTGAAATTTAGCCAGAGAATTCTATGTAGTAGCCGGAGAATTCTCCGATCCCCGATGCCTAATGAACACCCTGGGCCGGTCTCATGGGCATGTTCAGAAACAGCGGAGGTCTGGGTACGGGTGAGTCATATATCCCTGTCCTGTTCTTTGATCCTCTCCTGCATAGATCTCCCTGTTTCCCCGATGTAGACTTTGCTGCACTCACAGGGAATCCTGTAAACAACACCATCTTGTTTAGCTGGATTGATGGTGTCCTTTGGTCGCACTAAGTGTGACTGAAGTGTCGTGTCGGACTTAAAGACGGTGCGAATGCCTTGTTGTTCTAGGCAGCGGCAGAGAGACTCCGAAACTTCTTTGTACATAAGGTAAAATGGCGGTGGATTTAAATTCTGCAATAGGCTCTCTTCTTGGGGTTGTTCGTACCTTTGGGATCTTCTGTACAAAAGAGGAGGGATATCCATTAGAAACAAGTACAGATGACAGATGTTTCTTCTCTCCAGCGATTACTGATGGTTTGGTCATGAGACGTTTAGCCCAGTCGTACAGACATTTCACAATACCGCACTTTACTGACTGAGGGTGGTGTGAATCATACACTAGGTACTGACCAGTATGTGTTGGTTTCCTGTAGACACTGGTGGTAAGGCGGCCATCAGGTTCTCTGTAAACTGACGTGTCAAGAAAGGCGATCTTGAAGAAGAGAGCCTGTCGCGGAATTTAAATCCACCGCTGTTTTACCTTATGTCCAAGGATAACGAAGCATATCGTAAACCAGACAGATTTATTTCTGTTTGCAACTAACACGTCATTATGTAAACAAAAAAAAAAACAGAAGAAATAAAAAGAAAAAAAAAGTGGGATCCTGACTTGAACTTGCCTCCCAAGATAAAATGTAATACCAGTAGAACCTATTCTTCTTGCAGGCATGTTGACAGCCATGTTATATTCCTTTCAAAACACTTTACGTAATTAGCGAGATAGTCACCTCAATTTTCTCTTTTTCCACTGGCTGTTGACAAAATATAATTTCAATTGTCTTGGAAACATTTTGTTTGTCTAATTGGGCCAAATCATAGTTGGGTAAATGTTGAAGCGATGTAGTGCTTTGAGCACACACTAGCTTTCGTCAGTGTTCACCCATGAGCAAATAGTAAATAACATACTGACCAATCAGAGCACCCACTTTACTTTTGTTATGTTATGAAAATACTTGACATGGATCTAAAGTGCATACAGGCACAACATTTCAATTGTTGGCATGTGACAGCTAGCAATTATTGTCATTTTGTTATCACACAACAATAAAGAAACCAGAAAAGTATGCCACTTTTATGTTGTTGTTTCTCTCCAGTGCTGTTTGCTGGCCAGGTTTCTGTTTTATAGTCATACAAGGAAATCCTTTACAACTTTCAGGCCCATGGTCAGACAAGGCTTGATTCAGCTCATCAACAGAGCCAACATGATGTGCATATAAGCCCAAGGAACCCAGTAGCTGCTCACAATGAAGAGAAAACAGATTAATGCTGCTGAGGTCTTCTTCAAGAAGAAATGTGAGGTCATTGCATAGATCTGTGAATCTTCATACACATGAAAAAGCAAAACAAAATAATAAATTATGAACATCGTAACCTGATTCGATGGTAAAAAAACTTTGTATTAACAAAATGTTGTCACTAATCATGGCCAACTGATACAACATGACTAACTCTTACAGGATGGACATCATATCATATCTCAGGAAGTTTATTAACACTCATGCCAATATTGGAAGATAGTGCCATGACATTGTCAATATAGTGTGCCATAAATGGAGCAACTTTTCACAGGCTGTTTGCAAAAAATCAAATGATAGAAAAGTGTCTGGTAGACAGTACATGTACTTGTCAAGATTGAAATCAGGGTCTCTTGTTGATTTCACATTTGACAATCAACTTAAAGGAACATTAGTTTACCAAGTGAAAGAAAATGAAGCCTGATCTCAGGTAAATGCCATTTTTTAGGCCATAAAAGAGTGACATGCAATAACCATTTATTGTGCCACACTGTATACTCACCTGCTTTGGATCATAAGCAGTCAAGACATGTTTCATCTGGATTAACTCCATGACATTTGCATGCCTAGGAATTAAAGAAAAAAACTTGAATTGTGACAGTGATTCATCTATAAATATATATATTTTTTATTATTTACTTTGGTGAGATCCTACATGTGGCCTGGGCCAGGTTGGGTACAAAAATATGACTTCAGAATAAACTAACATTTACCCTAATGGTGTCAGGGTACGAACAGAACTCAGTGTCGTACCCCTTGCTACCAAGAACATAGTCTTCATCATCCTTTTTCCGCAGTAAAAGCAGAAGAGCTTTATAATCAAGTGTAACTGCAAAGTAAAATGTATCAAAAAAGAATCACCAAGTCTGAGAGAAATGAAAAAGCTAGTATACAAACAGTTAACTAAAACTGCAGGCAATCATAGGGGATAAACTATTGGTACAGTTAGGATCGCAGTTAGGATCCTGCAGTTAGGATCCTGCAGTTAGGATCCCGCAGTTAGGATCCCGCAGTTAGGATTTCAATTTTCCAAATGTTTCCCAGGTAGACCTTAATTAAAAAGAAAATTTCTCACGCAGTCGCAATATGGAACGATTTGAACAACAGATCGTTTTCAAATGACTTCACGGCGGCCATATGACCATGTGAGTGAAAACCATCTGTAGAGGACAACGCGAATTAAACCTGGGCACAAGTTCCATGCAATACAAGAATTAAAAAAAAACTGTCAATAGACTGTGCAATTCTCCAAGATTGCGACTGAAATTAAAACTCACATAATGCATTTTTATTGCTGAGGTATTTCTAAAACTTATAGTAGGCATTGATTTGTTCTAACCGCTTTAATGAATTTGCATGCACTATTTCATTTGTTGAAAAAAACATTTATTCTGTTGATAACTTTCACTGGAACTGTACATGCAGAGCACGCTGCAAATTATTTAGTTGAAAGGAATTCAACTGCAGTCCTGGTTTGAGTCGTATCAGAGCGGCGCTGAAGTATGGATGCCTATTTAATAGACATCCATTTTCGCAGTGGTAATATCTGTTGGTTTCTCTTCCCACCATCCGATGCCCAGTTTTGTCTATGTGGAAGTCCTTTTCACAATGGCGAACAACCAAACCAGTAAAGGTAGGACCACTGGCATCCAAAAACTCAAATGGGCATCCTGCACATTTCTTTATCCTATTGTTAATTGGGACAATTACAAATGGGTTGCTGTTGTGCCAAGGCATCTTCTGGTGACTGATAGACATGGGGAGGAAAGTGTGGATAGGCTGCTGGTATTGCTGTGCTCATTGTGGAGCTGCCACTGTTTGGCAAGAGACCTCCACTTGTGAAACTGTTAGAGAATCCACTGCTGATGGCTGTTGTGCTTACCGCAGGTGGTAGAGCTCTGCTTGTTGTGAAGCTTCCACTGTTTGGCAAGAAACCTCCACTGATGGCTGTTGTACCTGCTGCAGGTGGTAAATTCTGCACGTTGTGGAGCTTCCACTGTTTGGTAAAAGACCTCCACTGATGGCTGTTGTACTTGCCGCAGGAGGCAGAGCTCTGCTCGTGGCGGAGACTCCAATGTTGTGGAAGAAACCTCCACTGATGGCTGTTGTACCTGCCGCCAGAGGTAAAGCTCTGCATGTTGTGGAGCTTCCACTGTTTGGTAAGAAACCTCCACTGATGGCTGTTGTACTTGCCACAGGTGGTATAGCAATGTTTGTTGTGGAGACTCCAATGTTGTGGAAGAAACCTCCACTGATGGCTGTTGTACTTGCCACAGGTGGTATAGCAATGTTTGTTGTGGAGACTCCAATGTTGTGGAAGAAACCTCCACTGATGGCTGTTGTACTTGCCACAGGTGGTAAAGCTGTAGTTGCAGCAGAGACTCCACTAGTCAAACTCGCAGTGACCTCACTGCTTACGGCATGCTCTTCACTTCTCAGAAGCTTCTTGACCCGGGCAACTGGAATCGATTTTTGCTGAATAATGTCGTCATTTTCGTTGACATTCAATTTTCTCAGCATGACCCATATGACATGCATGCATGTCTCTGGAAGAGACCATGCCACAGTCACAAGTAGGTGTTTCGCTTATCTCTACTAATCTTATCCTTCCACCGTCTAGCAGTTCGAACACCTTTCTTGTGGGCCCGGCATCATATATTTGCGTCAATGTTACTGACTTTGTTCGCTTAGCCATCGAGAGCAACTTTTGGAACACTTTGCTTCTTCCCTTTCGTTTTCTGAAGGAAGCCTTAGCAGTTTTTTGTCCTTCTGCCTGTGTCCTTTCATTTTCCGAGGAAGACGAGGCGCTTAAGGCGTCTATATCATCACTTGTAGAGATCCCTGTTCTTTTCGGTGCTCTGTGACTCAAAGAGGGGTCAACAAAGGATGAGGTAGAGTAAAGGCGTGGATTGATGTCTCCTGCTTCGAGCTCCTTCGCAAATTGAGCAGCTTGGTCTTTCTGCCTTCTAAATGTTGCTGTGTGTTTTTGACGTTGCGTTGGGCAATGGCCCCCTTTGTAGGTTCCACTTTCATGCATTTCTAATTTCGATTTCAGCAGAACACATTCGACAATATGTTCTTTGGCTACTGTGGCCAGCGACTTATTTTTGGCACCTCTTGTGGCATTACGCGAGTGGCCTGCCTCTGCCATATTGGTATTAGGCGTGTCTGCACTCTTAAAGGCATGGAATACATGCATTTGTCTTTTGAACCAAAATTTGTTGAACCAGGATTTAATATGGCCTTGTTTTACTGTTTTTTTGTCCGTCCAGTCAATTAGTTTTCTTCTGTTTGCCTCAAATGCACCAGGGGTAGGTGCGTGATATATTTCACGCAACATCTTTTTGAAAGTTAATTTAGAGCCAGAGCTCCAATCTCTCCTTTCTTGCTTGTGACCACAGTCGTAGAAGTGGTTTTCACATGACTTTGCTCTGTCCACTGCACCGGGCTTAAGCATTCTACGGATGCTCTCTCTATTTCCTCCATGCTTGTCTGTTACGAAACCCTCTGGATCGAAGATGTATCCCTGATCTCCGGTAAATTCACGTAGAGCCTGTGAGATAATAAATGCATTCATCAATGAATTAATTAACTTTTTATTTTATTAAATTCGATGTCACCCTTCTCTCCTCTATTTAGTAAAAATTGTGATTGCCCAGAGACCTCGGGTAAATTGATTTGGCCACAACATTTGTGCAGTTGACAGGAGTTCTCAGAAACCATGTGTGAAATTTAAAGTTACTTTTGATTACAGAAAAATGAAAGCCATTTCGGAGAAATTCAACTTAGTTTTGGACAACCAGGCTATTGAGCCTCTTAAAATGGTGTTGCACTTAAGAAATAGTATCCATTACACTTAATTTTTTCGCCACCTGTGAGATAAGGAAATGAAATGCATTTTTCAGTAAATGACCAAGTCATACACTTACACTGTTGACCTGGGACCAAAACTCGCTAAGTGTATTGGTGCTTTCACTTTGACAGTCCGTGCTTGCCAAAGTGACAAGTTCTTTTAAGGCTGGATGTTCCACGCTCAAGTTGATAGTTTTCATCTTCTGTACTCGGTCATGTTCTGCATCCAGAAAACAGTATTGCTCAGCCAAGGAAGACCCACTACCCCGTTGCATTTGGTACATCATTTCCACTTTCTCGTGGCTACTCCTAAAGACAAACGTGTTTTCACTTCGAGAAAGACGGCAATCTTCTGCACGAAATATTAGGAACTTGTCCACTTTATCAGCAGCTTCCTTTATCGTCGCTATAGCATCAAAAGAATGTCCCAAAGGATTAATGCTCTCCACGACTTTTTGTTTGACATTCTGTAGCTTCTTGTAGTCTGCGTAACCCTGAGCTTTCTCGTACACGTCTTTAACATCTTTGGTGTCATGAAGGGTAGCCTTTAAAGACTCATACGCACATTGAGAAGGTTTTGCAGAGCTGTTTTCTTTAAAGAATTTGTTCACTTCACTTGAAATGTCGATAATTAGTTTGATGGCCGTGCATTTGTGGGTTCCACAGTGGTAAACTAGTACATGGCTGGCACCGTCGGGAAACTCCCAAATCTTTCTCGCAAAACACGCCATTGGTTTCACGCTATATCCACAGCAAGAGCAAACCACTTCAGGAGGAAGCTTTTTGAACTGTACGTTGTTCTTGTGCCCGTATGTCTTTAAATAGGGACAAGCCAAGTTAACGCATTCATACATCCCGCCACACTCAGCTACTCGGCGTGTTCCATTCAGGTTCTTTCAGCTTGAACACTTCCATCTGCCCCAGGGCCTTCTGTCTGCCGAACTTTGCATCATTGCATCCTTTTTGAATGGGAGCTTATATACACACAGTCCGTCAATGTCGTAAGGAAGCGCTTCCACCTCATTCACTTTACAGTTTTTCCATATTTCTGGTCCAAGTTTTCTGTTTGACCTGCAATATTCGCCATAGACAAAGAAATATTAATCCCCACTTAAACATATAACGTAGTTGCTGTTTAGGAGACGTCGAAATTTCGAGACATTTTCTTGACATTGAAACGTTATGTAATTATACTTAACATAAAATAACACAGAAGCAGTAGAGCCCGATTGAAGCTGTGTCGAATACGACAAGAAGAATCGACTTTATACTTGGCCACCTCAGCCCAAGTATTAAATACACACATTAACTGACAAATTCCGGTGTATTTAAACACCCCAACAACTCTATAGATTGTAAAAGTAGTTACTAAAATGATTGCTTTAAAATTTCACATTCAGCTAGAACGGCATACTTTCTCAAACTTAAGGAGGCTATTTACATCAAAATGTAAAACCGGAATTGAACGCGCAAGTTCAATCCTTCAACACCATTATCTTTTAAATCTTTTACCGTTATTTACCGTTTTTTATTGTTTATATACCATTGTTTATCTCTGTGTTAGTTATTTATATATTTAGTTACCATAGATCATAGTTTCAGTAAGAAGTATCAATTACCTATGAAATGTATATAAATATAGCACTGAAATGTCAATGACTGAATAAACTGAAGATGGCATAAGTTATGCCAAAACATGTCTTTGAAAAGTTGTTTCGTGTTTTTTAAGTTTTTAATAAAAAGAAGAGCTTCCATGTAAAACTAACTTCTGAATTACAATCTCAATAATGAAATAATTATTGCCGACGATTGAACCATATAGGAACTTACATATCAACAGGAATGTCGAAGTTGTCTTTCTCTTGACGACGTTTTGGTGCTTTGTGAAATGCCCTAGAATTAAATAAATGTTTGCTTTTAATGAACGAAATCGATAGGACATATGTAACGACCACAACAGTGGTGGGCTGCACAATATTACTATTTAAATGAAGATCATCGAAGAGGTAAATGCAATTTAAAGGGGCTATGTTATGAAGATTTTGTTGTTTTGGATCAATTCTTCGCTAAAATCGTTACTTAGTGGTTTTATGAGATGGATATCCAATGGATTGTATCAAAAAGAGCAACCCATAATAACATTTTTGTTATTTTTTGTTGAGATAGCATCAAAACTTGAAAAGGTTGGCCCCACCTTTTTCAAGTTTCAATCCATTTCCATCCTTGCCATCCGTAGCAAAAAACGACAAGAAACAGATTGGACGTCATAATATACTCTTAAATAACAAACCTAGTAGACCATTATTTTTGGAATTCAGTTGAGGGCAAGACACATTTTCTCTACCAATTGAGCTATGAAGACCCATACTATTAATTATTATTACTATAATTAATCATTATTATTATAATTATAATAATAATTAGGGGCTATGTTATGAAGATTCTCTAATTACACGAAAAATGAATTGAATTTAAAAACCATTAAGCACGCAGCAAAAATTTCAGATATAATCTTGGAATAATTGTTAGGGTAGTTTGCTAGGTATCAAACTTATACATGTCTCGGACGAGACATCTATTATCATTTGCTAACATTTGCTATCATTTGCTAACATTAAAGGAACAATGTCACAGTATAGCCAAGGAATCGTTACTAACCAACCTCCCCCACCCCTCCAAAATAAAAATAAGAACACACGCGCATACATCCACCAGAGAAAAAGAGGAAAAGAACTGAAAGACAGGAAGGAAACATTTCTTTGCATACTGCTGGAAACATGAAATCTCACCTCGGAAGACTAATGCTCTTTCTTTAAATGGTCCATCAGACCAAGATCTCCATTGCTTATCACTGCAGAACACTCAAAACAGTTTCTTTCCTTTTTGTATCTCCGTGCGGCCATGTAAATCTCTTTTTATTATATAAAATGTGACAATTTTCCTAAGATTTCTGACCACTTTCCGCAGATCTCTGAAGATTTTCCAAAATTGCTCCAAAAGCCAGACAAATGTTTCCGAAGATTTTCCGAACATTTCCGAAGATTTTCCGAAGATTGCCAAAGACGACTGAAAGAGATCCGAAGATGTTTCAATCATATACCAATAAATTTAAGTGTAGTTAAAAGGGACAAAAGATCATTTTTTCAAAAATGATATCTTCACAGGTGAGGATATCATATCTTCACATGTGAGGATACCACTCGGTATACCACTGACTTTTATATAATAAATTGTATTATTTTTTATTATCCTTTTGATTAAACCAAGCTGCGAATGGTACTCGTCGTCTCGGTCCATACTATTTCTGTGTGATACAGTGGCCATTTTAGATTTTAACAGCCGGGATAAACTATGCCGACCCCTCCCCCCCCCTCCCGAAGGGGCAAAAGAAGGTCAAAACGACCTTTATGGGATGGAAAGCAAAGGACAAGCCGGAAAAAAATAAAACTCAATCAAAAAATTTCCCCTGATACTAAACAATATTCTGGAAATCTTCAACTGACCTTGCAATTGCACTCTCCCTTGGATTCCTTCTGCTGGGTATATTTGCCGAATCCACGAGTAATGACACGCAAGTCTTCCTCGCTGTCATCAATCTGAAACAACAAAAATATGTGTCATTGGAAACCGCATAACACGCATTTGCACGTTGTTGAAGCTTTTAAAAAATAGGGTTTTCCATGATTTGCTGGTATAAGAGGCGTTAGTTAGGTCAGTGCAATTCGCTTTCCACCCCCTAGCTTTAAGACGGTAAAATTCTTCGTTAAAGAAAAGAGTTTTAATCAATTTACTTTATGAACAGATGAGGAACAATATGTACTCCCGGGGGTGACATGCTTTCTTACATGTTATTCTAGACCAGATTTGATAATGTTAACGCTGGGCAAAACGTCTTACCCGTGACATGGTACACATGGTACACACGACACTCCAGTTAATACAGCTGATTGTGAACGTGATTTATACTGACCTCAACACAGTTTTCTTCATCGGTGAGCCTTTTTTGGCCAACATCACCACCAAATCCAGCAGTGGTAACACACAGGACTTCGTTGCTAGCGTCACTCTGGAATAAAATTACTACAAGTTCATATCTACACAAAACGTTTGTTCAGCGTAGTGCAGTAAATTGGTACATTACCTGTTGCTCCTCCACTGAACATCTGGTCACAATAGCGACGGCCTGTTCTTCGTCCTCTTCTTGGAAGCATCTCCACCATGTGTTCTGAAGTGGAGACGAATTTCCTCAAACAACGCTTGCGTAGCTTTTGACACTATCATTGTCGCTCCTATCACTCCCGCAAGAAGCCATTGAAACTTAGGAAGTCAGGATTCAGCCAAACGAAGAAAATTACTCCTAAATAAATTGCTGCTTGCTGGTCGCCTCAATTAGAAAGGTCAGAATGGAATGCGAAGTGGTAATATGAATATATGAAACAAGAGGTAGTTCTTCTTTTAGCTATCTGTCAACACTTAAAAGCCTCTGCGCTCAGCAAAATAATCAGTGATCTTTGATCTTTTCACACAGCGCTTAGGGCATTTGGAAAGTAAATAGGAGACATTTGCACCTCGGAGGGCTAGAAAGGTAAAAGATTCAAGTTTTCTACTCTCACTCACTTTATTCTCTTCTCGCATAAATATTGAGAGGAGATCCAGTACCAAAGAAACAAAAATATGTATGTTTCCACTATTTTTGGCAAAAGGGGAAGGGACGTTGGTAGTAATCTTGTCTTTATACCCCGGGCTTTATACACAGTATTAACTACAAAAGTGAGTTTTTGTTTGGGAAACAAGCTACATCTTTCGGAGGGCGAGACTACAGCATATATGTTGTAGGTAAAATTTGTTCTCAGGTTAAACCAGTTTTCCAACTAGGTCAAATCTGTAGTCTGTATTAAACCTAGGTTAAATTCTTACTTTGTGATTTATGTGTTAAGTCTTTGATTAAACTAGATCAAATGTGTACCAAATGTAATTTGGAGAAAATTTTTTAATATAAATGTATTTCTATTTAGGTTTTCTTGCTCACCAGGTTTTTTTACAAGTTTTAATTTCACTTAAATAATTGCACAAGTTATTACTGTAACTAGTAAATTCTGGTTTAAGGGTTAGCTTTGTGTTAGTGCAAGGGTCAACTTTTTTATTACTGTACTGTCAGCTTGGTGTTAGGGTTCATTTTTTATAGGGCAAGAGTAAAGGATAGATCTTGAAAGTTGAATAAAAAGAAGCATTTTTCATTGTCCTGTGTGCTTTATTTTTGTTCTTGGACATAACTACAATTGCTTACATGCTCCAATACAGATTCAATTTTAAATTACTGATCAATTGCTTTCTTGGATGCTGTTGAGAAAGGTATCTCCTTGGAAAAGTCAAATACAATATTTGTTCTGGTGCATTTGTTTAGTCTGTTTGTGGAAATATATGTGGAAATAACACCAAATTTTGTTACCACTTTTGCATAATCATTTTCCATACTTATAATTTTGCCTAGTATTACATTGGGGTGGAGCGGTGTTGTTTTATCAACTTTATCAATTTTTATTGTTACATAGTCATCAACTTTGAAACTACTTGGTTTGTTTCTGCTAAGTTTCATCTTTTTATTGTATTCACTTTGTTTATCCATGACTGATTGTGTTATTGCTTTCCTTTTCCTTGATTCTGATACTTCTTTGTTGGCTTGTTCACTTGCAAATTCCTCCTGTTCAGCTCTCGGGGCTTTGTACTGTATCGTGCTGTTTTCATGCAATGTTTTGTTGATCAGTGTGTCATTGTCCATTTCCACTTGTTCAGGTGCTGTAGTTTCATTTTTCATAACACTTTCGTCTTGTGGTAGTTGGCCATTTGTTTCAGCATCATGACATTCTTTGTTTGGCTCTTTGCCAAATACTACATAGTAAGGTGTTTTCTGTATTGCTCTATGCAGTGATATATTTTTTTTGTAGGCAGCCTCGTGCACGACTTGACACCACTTATTTGGTTGAATCCCTTTTTCTTTTACAATGTTTGTAATGTTTACTTTGATAGTACTGTTGTTGCGCTCTACTTGACCTTGAGTAGAAGGATTTCTAGGTGCACCATGTACAAATTTTATCTTGTGTCTTTTACAGAGATTCTCCATGTTCTTGTTCCTAAATTCACCTCCATTGTCTGAATGCAGCATTTTGGGGAATCCAAACATGAAAAACAGTTTCTCTAATTCGTAAGCTACTTGTTCACTTTGCTTTCCTGTAAGGGGTATCATCCAAGAATATTTGGTAAAGTGGTCAGACACATGAAGAAGCCATGTGTGTGTTTTCTCTTTACATTGACATGACAAATTTCTAAAATCTATTAAGTCAATTTGCACATGGTTCATGAAGCCATCTGTTTGAATTGGATGAGTAATGGCTTTCTTCTGGTGGTCTGTTACACTTTTCTGCTGAAGGTGTGGGGTGCACATCGATATAAACAGGTTCACCACCTGTGTTATTCCTGAATACCGCTTTTTAACATAGTCCTCTGTCTTGTCTCGTCCTCGGTGAGCTATTGCTGAATGACAATTTGCCAGTACTGTGAATATTTCCTTCGGTAGCACATACCTGTTTTGTTCGTCTAGTATTTTGCCATCGTCAGCAGTCGCTTTCCATTGTTTCTCAATTATTCGACACTTGTCTTTTCGGTCGATAGTGATTGAGTTTCCTTCATTTTGCGCCTTTGCTTTCAGCCATTGATACGCTTTTTGGTAGAATGAGTCATCGATGTAGATGTCAACTGGGCTAGACTTGTTTTTAGATTTTGATTTCAGCTCCTCGAGTCTTCAATAAAACCCTTCTGAATCTGTACATCGATTCGCCATTTTTGTTGCAAGCACATGTGTAAGTTTGCATGTAGAGCGCATGTGTTTAATATTCAAAGACTGGGTCTGGGCAATTTACGGCCAAGAGGAGTCTGGTAACAAATAAGTAATAAGGCCGAGAAATATCAGTGAATTGCCAATGTTCTCCTGAGTGGCTGTGTGGTAAGGCAAGTGGACTTGAAATCTGAAGATGGGTGAGTTCAAGACTCGGTAAGCAGCACATTAAAGTTCCTTATTCTGACGATTCAGTTCCATGTTGCTCACTGGGGGAGGGGAGGGTGATCTGTTAAAATGGGGAGCACAGTGGATAGGGTAAAAGGCGTGATAAGAATAGATGAGGGTTAAGTAGGGGAGAGGAGGTGAGAGAAAGAATACTAGAGACGGTGGAAGTAGTTTCTTTTCTGTTTACTTACATAATTTCTTTTTATTTATCTGCCCCTCCAAAAAAAAAAAACGAAAGTTGAACCTACGTTGAGAACTGATTTGAACCAGGTTGAGAACAAATTTTACCTAGCTAGATATGGATCACAACTTTAACCTAGTTTGATTACTGGTTTTATCTGAGAACAGATTTTACCTACAACATATATGCGTAAAATTATTCACATTCAGTATTTTATTACATGGCGGGGTACAAATTATTATTTGACATTGTAGGTAAAGTGTGTATATGAAACTAGTGGCCCACGAGGCTGGAGCTTATCCGGTTTCCTTAGCATGAAGCGCCTAGAAGTATTTCTACTCCCTCCCCCATCCCCCCCGAATGGGATGCTAGTTCATCGCAGTGTTGTCCCCAGCAGTAAATTGGCCAGAAGTATTTCTACTCCCCCCTGGATGGGATGCTAGTTCTATACAGGTTGAAAGATTCATTGGGAGAGGGGGGGGGTGGGTGGTGGAAAACAAGGGAGGGGGCATTTCTTTTTTTAAATTTCTTTAGGGATCTGAAGGCGGGATCCTAACTGTGGGATCCCAACTGCGATCCTAACTGCGATCCTAACTGTTGAAATAGCTAGCCTCCAATCATAGTGGCTTTGCTGCCCTAATGTCATAAAAGTTATGCTGACAACAACCTTGAACTTCTTTCTTTTATCCTTTCAGATTGGAATAATGAGGGTATCATAAGCCAAATTGCTGTTAACGTCATAACTTTTTAATACAAATTTTTGCAAAAAGTTGTGGTCTTGATTAAAATCGCTGCTTCAGAGCAAATTATCAACCAAATGCTTGCACCACTGACTTAATTGGTTTGAGAGACAAGTTCCTTTTTCTTTCACCTTCAACAAACACTAACTGATACCGTCCAACAAAGTACTATTTTACACAACTTAAGTTTTTCTACCTCTCAAACTGGAAATGTATGCAGAGTGCATAAAAAAGCTAATGAAATTGTGGAGTCCTGAACATTAATTATTGCATGCATACGAAATTTTTTTCTCATCAATGAAATACTACAGTGGAACCCCACTCTGTGGTCAGTGGACACCCACTTAATACAGACACCCAGATAATGCAGATAGTTCCATTTGTCCCAATGGGGAAAAGCCCATAAATTTTCTCTAAAATTAACCGCCTTATTACCCAAACGACATACACCAAAACGTCTAACAAGATAAATTTACCATTAACTATTTGTAACGTTTTGAGTACGCTATAAGACAACAAACACTTTAGATCCGTAAGACATACAGCTTTAAGGGCGTCTCCAAGAGCTACAAAAGTGGAAAGTATGGTTCGTGCACTCGTGCATGACACCACGTCACTATGACGTATAATCATTAAGCGGAAGTGAAATAAACAAGATACGCGACATCTCCCCTCTTAAGAATAATAGTAAGAAATAATACAAAGAAATAGTTGCTAATAAAGAGCACAGAAAACCAATGTCTCTGTCCTTATTAATATCACACGACAAATCCAGAAGCAAGTGTCACTGTCCTTAAAAATCTCACACAACAAATCCAGAAATAAGTGTCTCTGTCCATGTAAGTCTTGCGACATTGTCCTAGTCCTTAAATCAGGAAGGTGTCTTGACGACACGCCCACTGCGGGTTTTGATCACAGAAGTGCCCGAGCCTTGTTTGCTCTCCTTTGGTAGGTCGTCTTGTCCAGGCTTCTTCGGTGTTTCCTTAGCAGGTGTTGTTTTGGAAACAGGCTGCTCCTCTGCTGGAGGAGTTGGAGCGTTGTTCTGAGGGGCTGTAGCTGCGTGTTCTCTATCGTGTTCATTACTGCTTCCTGTTGTGGATGAACTACTGTTCGCTCCAGCTGTTCATGAGTGCACCTTAGGTGTTTTCAGTGGCGTTTGAACACTCGCCCATCTTCTGTCCTAACTTGATATGACCGGATGTGTACTTTGGCTTCCACCCTTGCTTGGGCCCACTGTTTGTCTTTGCCTATGGACCTAAGGGGCTGTAAGCGAACTATGTCCCCAGGGTGTAGGTCGTCTAGCTCTCTAGCACCTCAGTTGTAGTTGATGCTTTGCTTGGCCTTTTGGAGTTTCAGCTTCTGATCTACATCTTCTGGTATCTTGGGTTTGAGGAGACTGCTTGATGTTGGAAGTAAGGTCTTGGTCCTCCTCCCAAAGATTCTTTGCGCTGGAGAGGTTCCTAGCCCTTCACTTGGGGTGTTCCTCCAGGCCAATAAAGCTAGATGTGGGTCACTCTTGGACTCTATTACTTTCCTCATGAGGTTCTTTGATACTTTGACTGCATTTTCTATTTTGCCATTTGACTGGGGATATCCTGGCGAACTGGTGACATGTTCAAATCCGTACTGACTGGCAAATGCACTGAACTCAGTGGAAGAAAATGGTGGTCCATTATCGGACACAAGCTCATCGGGAATCCCATGTCTAGCTAAGTGGCTCTTTAGTTTCCCGATGACTTCCTTTCCAGTTTTGGTGTTGAGTCTGTCAACTTCAAAGTAGCTTGAATAGTAGTCAGCAGTCACCATAAAGCTCTTCCCATCAAGCTCAAATAAGTCAACCGCAATCTTCTCCCAGGGTCTGGTAGGGATGGAATGGCAGATCAACGGTTCTTTCGCTTGTTCTGCTGGGTGGCTGTTGCAGATTGCACAGAGAGAGATATGCTGCTCTATCTCCTTAGTCATGCCAGGCCAATAGAGGACTTCTCTTGCATGGCGAAGGCAACCGTGAATCCCTATGTGACTTGCATGAATCTTGGCTTTCATTTCTTCTCTAGCACTTGCAGGCACAACTAGTCGTTCGCCCTTGAAGACCAACCCGTTTTGGAGTGTCAGCTCTTCTCTAAAGGGAAAGTAATCTCTGATTTTGACTGGTAGGTGGTCCTTTGTCTCTGGCCAACCTTCTCTGATTGTAGTCTTCAGTTCTTTCATAACTGGGTCTGATTCCATTGCTGAGCGAATGGTGTTCTGTGTTGTCTCAGAGACAGGAAGGTACTGGACCATGTTTATACTTTCTGTATCTTTCGCTACCTCTCCTCTCATGATGTCTTCATTCCTTTATGACTGGATGAAAGCTCTACTGAGAGTATCTGCAAGATACATTTCTGATCCCTTTTTGTAGACAACTGTTAGATTGTACTTTTGCAGTCGTAACATCATGCGCTGTAGACGCTTTGGTGCACTGATCAAACTCTTCTTGAAAATGCTCTCGAGGGGCTTGTGATCAGTCTCTATCTTGACTGGCTGGCCATGTACGTACTGCTCAAACCGTTCGACTCCAAACACAATAGCAAGTAGTTCTTTTTCAATTTGTGCGTAATTAACTTCAGCATCAGTCATGGCTCTTGATGCATAAGCCACTGGCTGCCCTTCTTGCATGAGACAGGCACCGAGTCCCTTGTCCAATGCATCACACTGTAATTCTGTGTCTGCTTTGGGGTCAAAATACTTCAGTACTGGAGCTTCTGAGATGATCTGCTTCACCTGCTCAAAGCTTCTGCCTTGAATGTCATTGTCCCACAGGAACTGATTTTGCTCTTTGAGAAGTTCTCTTATAGGGGCAGTGGCTGCAGAGAGATTAGACGCGAACTTCTGGAGGTAGTTTACCATACCCAGGAGTCTCTTCACATCTTGTTTGCTTGTTGGGGTAGGCATCTCTTTAACCCCTTGGAGTTTGGCTGGATCAGGTTTCAACCCTTCTTCTGATATCACATGCCCCATAAAGGTTACTTCAGGAAGGCGAAACTTGCACTTCTCTTTGTTTAGCTTGATGCCTTTACTGCGGCAGTGTTCCAACAAAGCTATGAGCTGCTGGTCATGGTCTGCAATAGCTGTGGCTTTCGTCTCTCCGACCCCATAGATCAAGATGTCATCAAAGATGGGTAGGACACCTTTCAAACCTCCTAAGGCATTGTCGAGGCGCTGTTGAAACTCTTCAGGCGCAGGAGAAATACCGAAGGGCATTCTGGTCCATCGATATCTTCCCCATGGGGTACCAAAGGTGGTGAGGAAACTACTTTCAGTATCCAACTGGATGTGCCAGAATCCATTCTTAGCGTCAACTACGCTAAAGACCTTTGCCTTTGATAATTATGGGAGCAAGTCGTCAATTACTGGTAGTGGATAATGGTTTCGCTTCAGTGCCCAATTCAGAGGCTTGGGGTCTATGCAGAGACGTATCTTTCCGTTGTTCTTCGACACAACAACCATTGACGACACCCAGTGTGTGGGAGTATCAACTGGCTCGAGAATTCCTTGACTGACTAAGCGATCAATCTCTTTCTTCAATGGTTCCTTGACAGCAATGGGAACTTTCCTTACAGGCAGAGCTACAGGTGGAACTGATTTATCCAGCGAGAGGTGCAGTTTCTGTTCCAGCTTGCCTTCTCCAGAGAAGACATCACTGTAGTCTGTAAGAACACTTGACAGGTTACATGTAGAAGTTTCATCAGATACAAGCATGATGTTGTCTACATTGACTGACACGAGACGGAATTGCTGTATGGACTCTGCACCCAGAAGTGCCTTGTACCCCTTGGATACCACTGTATACTCTGTAAGATGACTATCATTGTTCTTTGGGTTCCGTGTCTCCAACTTGACACTCCCCAGTGACCTGAGCTCAGAGTTATTAAACATAACCAAGGTGGTTGCATTGTTAGCTAAATGTTTTAGTTCAGGATCCTTTAAAATCTCCTGATAAATCTCCACTGGCAGAATATTCACGGTTGCACCGCTGTCCAGTTGGAACTTGACTGAAGTATCCTTTTTAATACCAGGTTGGCGAATATCTTCTTAGGAGCCTCTTTGTCATACACAGAATCAATGGATTCTACCATAAGGCAGTAATCATCACTGTCGCTAGCTTCATACTCTTCAACCATGTTCACTTTCGATGTTGGGCGACCTCTTGGGGTGTTTTTTTCTTTTCGTTTCTTTCGAGTCAGCAGTGGTGGTTTGCCACACATTCCAGCAAAGTGATTCTTTTATCCACACTTGGCACATGTTTTACCCCAGGCAGGGCATTCTTTTTTCCATAGGTGTTTCTTTCCACAAAATTTGCAGTCAATCTGTTTGACCTGCTTGTCACTTGGCGGATCACCTTTAGAACTCTTCTTGCCAATGGCATGCACATCTTCTGTATGATCCATGGTCTGCAATTGTTGCTTCGTACACTCGTTCGCTCGAGAAATATCAATGCAGCTCTGAAGGGTTAATTTGCTTTCTCGAAGGAGTTTCTTTTGGATTCCTTTATCCAGTATGCCAACAACCATTCGGTCCCTGATAAGGTTGTCCGTTAGAGCGCCATAGTTGCATGTTTTTGAAAGTGAGCGCAACGCAGCGACGTAGGTATCAATCGATTCACCCACAGCTTGATCGCGTTTATTGAACAAGTAGTGTTCGTAGATCTCGTTAGTTGTACCGATACAAAACTCTTCTAGTTTTTTAAGAACGACATCTATGTCCTTTTTCTGAGCCTCATTGTCAAAAGCTAATCCATCGTAGATTTCCAGAGCTTCTTGTCCGATGCATGTGAGAAGCGTAGCTGTACGAAATTCTTTACTCTCAGTTTTGAGATGAGAAGCGATTTCGTAGTTGTCCCACACTTGACAGAAGCGTTTCCAGTTAACAAATTAGTTTTAGTTCAAGTTTTGAGGGAAGCGGCAGATGTTAGCCAACGTGAATGATTTGAGGTTGTGGACCCTTGCAGAAGGTACAGGTTACAGATTTAGCCATTAAACCAGATGCAGTTGGCAACAAAGGTTTTTCCTTTTCGATAGACTGGTGGTGTTTAGATGGCTGTTCTATCTCAACAGTCTGGTCAGCACTCTCTCGAATTTCCAGTTCCTGTTCCAAAAATTTCAACAGCTTCGAGAATGTTACATCCTCCTTTGACAAGCCAGCTTTTTCTCGGGCCCACACCAATCTCCAATCCTTGGGAAGTTTTGATTCAATCAAAGGCATCAAAAGGGTTCCATATTGTTCAGTAGTAACTCCTTGTAATTCAAGCACTCGCACAGTTGCACAAAGCTCATCCAATGCATCTCTCATAGCTTTATTGGATTGTTCGAGTGCTTTCATTTCTGCTAGTTTAGTCATTAGGCGAGTTTTTTGCACTTCATCCTTGCCATAGCGTGATGTCAAGCGTTGTACAGCAACTTCATAGTTTGCCTCTTCAGTTTTGATGTTTGCAATGTATCCTGCGGCTTCGTCATATAGCAGGGACTTTAAGTAAACAAACTTCTGCACAGTAGGTCTTTCAACGTTATCATGTATTGTTACTCTGAAAATGTCCCAAAATTCTGGCCAGTCCAACACATCGCCCAAGAATTTCCTAAGGTCGGTTTTTGGCAACTTCATTTTAGGCGCACTTGACGTATGTTTTGGTGATGGTGCAATGGGTTCAGGCTTCTCACTTGTATTTTGCTTTTGGCTGTTTTTTAACCATAATTTCACATCATAAATTCGTTCTCTTACCATATCGAACCATGGTCCTTGGGCGTCCACTTCATCTCCTACTTGAGAGTCATTGTCCAAGAGCTTCTCGATTTCCATCTGCAGATCCTCGGCTTTCTGCAATCTCGTAACAATCGAATCGAGTTTTTCTTCCACACGAGCAATTTCAGGCGAGTCAGACTCAATCATTTTTCTAACAGCGTCAAAATCCCTTTTCATCCAGCCTCTCAACCCAGTGCGAGCTCTCTTCAGCTGATCAATTTGTTTTGTCTTCATTTCGATCAGCATTGGCAACAAACGAAAGCAAAAAACACTTGAGGCTAGCGATTAAACATGTCGCGGGTCACCATGTTTGGACTCCATATTTATTCTTTGAGCACGTTTCTACAACCCCTATAGGGGGGTACAACAATTCGTGCAACGTCACATCCCGGTTACAAAACAATACAAAACGACTTATCTAGAATGTTCGGCTTGTCACGCAATGTCATGTCCGATCTCTAGTGCAAAACGGCTAGTCTGGAAAGTTCAGCTTTCAACAGGTGCCACGTATTACGACCCTCTGATGCCTGTTTGTTAAAAAGTTTCTAAACCATCGCAACAGTGGCCCATCAATACCGTAGCGGCTAAGCTTAAGTAGAAGGCGCTTGTGAGGCATACTGTCGAATGCTTTTGACAAGTCTAGGAAAATGGCATCTGTTGTTTTCAAGTTGTTTCTGGATAAGCACCAGTCGTGGAAACAACTTAAAAGTTGTGCGAGCGTCGACTTTCCTTCCAAGTAGCCAAACTGATTTGGGTTTAAGACATGGTGGGTGGACCAAAAGGTTGTAATTCTATTTTACAGACAATAGATGTTAAGGAGATTTGACGATAGTTCTCTTTTTTATGCTTGTTTCTTTTTTTTTACATTAATTTTTTTTTATTATTGCTAAACACATAATTACTTACATTGCCTTACTCTACTCACAACAATAACTAACCTACTTACAATACACTACATTATTGTTATCATCATCATCATCATCATTATTATTATTATTTCTAATGCTTTTACCGTCTTGCAAACGTCACTTACAATACATAAAAAAACACCTATTTACAATACTTGGCATTACGTTACTTACTTACAATACACATTGATTGCTTATTATGACTTACACATTACGTTACTTAAGGAGTTACAATACAATGTAATTACTTAATTATAGAAAAAAACAACAACAACAAAACAAACAAAACAAAGAGAAACAAAGACCTTGCAACTAATTTCTAAGGGAAACGCCTTAAATGGTGAGAAGGAATTTCCACTTCTGTTGAAATTCCCTTTTGCCATTCGACGTGGCAGCAATATATTTTTCTATCTTGATTTTATCCTGCACTAATGAGATGAAGTCGCTGAAAACGAACATAGTATTATTTAGAGTGTTGATATAAAGAAAATATTTGCCTAGTATTATGAGGTGGTTGAGGGTCAAACGGTGAGTACAAGGACGAGTAATTCCAAATAATACCTCTGGCTCGGAGAGAAGTAAACTCGCGTTACTTACAGTAGAATACCAACTTTGGAACTTATACCAAAAGGAAGATGCTTGCGGACAGCTAATAAACAAATGACGTATGTTTTGACTATCAGAGGGACAGAAAGGGCAGGATGGGGAGGCAACCTTGTTCATTTTGTATAATATACTGTTCGTGGCTAAAATGTTGTGTATAATTTTGTGCTGAAACATTGCCAATTTAACTTCTTCTGTGGCTGTGAAAGGCAGAAGATAAATTTTATTTAGATTCTCTTTTGCGATGCCGTATGATGAGTTTTTTTCTGAAGTGGGAGGAGGAAGATTTTCTAAGGTTAACAGTTTGTCGTATAACATCTTGCACATTATATTACAGATTGGCGGCGGAGGTGTAGTAGAGTCGCCAGAATTAACGTGAAGGAGCTTCTTCCAACTTTGAGGGATCGCAGATAAAAGACTATAATATTGTAAAAAGTTGCAATTTAGCATGTATTTATTGCGCAAGGAAAGGAAAGGCAGGAAGCAATTTTCACGCTCGTCAAAAAGGTCTGAAATTTGCTTTATACCTGCTCGGTGCCAATGAGGTAGATATACCATTTTTTTGTCAATCGTAATGAATTTGTTGTTCCAGATTGTCTGAGACAGTATCTCGGTCTTGCTGTGAGGTGTCGTAGACACGATTTCTTGCTAATGATGAATAATTTGTTTGTAAAATTCAGGAAGATGGCCATTAAGATCAAGGAAGTTGTAGTCATAATTACATTGAAAGATGTCAGTACCGCCGACAGTAGAGAGAAACGATTTTGGAATATACTTCCACGGTGCATCTGAGTCTGAGCACAGCCGTTTTACCCAAGTTAGTTTCAAAGCCTTATCGAAAAGTACAAAATCTTTCATGCCAAGACCGCCATCCGATTTCTTCTTGATGAGGGTTGTCTTTTTTATTTTGGCGGGTTTTTGCTTCCAGATAAAATCGAACACTATTTTATTGACCTCTTGCAAAGTTTTTTGGAGTCTCCATAACACTGGAGATGAATACAAGTTTGGAGAGGGCTAACGTTTTAACAATATTTATTCTACCGTATATAGATAAGTCTCTTTGGGACCAGACACTTAAGGTTTTCTTTAGGGATCCTAATTTTTCAAAGAAATTTTTCTTGTGAGACAATTCAATATTATAGGTAAAATGCACACCGAGCGCATAAACGGGATCATCGCTGATTTGGAGGTTGCAAATTGCGTCTTTCCTATGGCGCATGGAGCCAAGCCATAGCATTTCTGATTTTGCCTGATTTATTTTTAGGCCAGAGCACTTTTCAAATAGAGAGAGTAAGTAAAATAAATTAGAAACTGACTGGACATCAGCAAGAAGGGCAGTTGTGTCGTCAGCATACTGTGTGAGCTTGACCTCTTCATTTCCCTGGATATGTATGCCCTTGATGTCTTTTGACCGTTTTATACTTTGGGCAAGAAGCTCCATAGCGATAACAAAGAGTATGCCTGAAAGGGGACAACCCTGACGGACACCGCGTTCTAAGTAGAAGTGTTTAGAGGCAACGCCATTGTTAATGACACAACTAGAGATGTCTTTATAGAACATGCTGACCCATTGCCGGAGATTTGGTCCAAAGTTGAAAGATTCAAGGCATTTTTGGATAAAGTCCCATTCAATTGAATCAAAAGCTTTCTCGAAATCTAAGAAAACAGCTATACCTGGTATATTTTTGATTTTAGTGAAGTCCATTGTGTCTGCTATTAGTCTGATACTTTCTCCAATGAATCTACTTTTTACATAGCCGGACTGACAAGGATGTATTATGCTTAGCAAGATCTTTTCCAAGCGAAGAGCGATAGTTTTGGTCGCAATTTTGTAGTCAACATTAAGTTGTGAAACTGGTCTCCAATTTGTTAAATATTCCGCGTTCTTGTTCTTTTTTGGGATTAAAGAGATAATACCTTGTCGTTGAGAGATAGAAAGTGATCCATGTTGAAATGCATAATTAAAACTTTCCACCATGAATTTACCAACAGCGTTCCAAAAAAAGCGATAGAACTCTGAAGTGAGACCATCTGTACCTGGTATTTTATTGCTTTCCATCTTCATAAGTGCTCGTTTACATTCATCGATAGACATAATGCCTTCGCACATTTTTGCAGTTTCTTCTGACAATACATTTTCCGTATTAAAGAATTCGATAAACTCCGAGCCGTTCGGATTTGTGTTTTTTGATGTATATATCTGTTTAAAAAAGCGCTCTTCCTCTTCAAGAATCTCCCTCGGGTCGGTTAATTTTGCGTGATCATTGACTTTTAAGGCCGTTATATGTTTTTTCCTTTGGTTTGTTTTTTTCTAAATTGTAGAAATACTTACTGTTTTTCTCGCCATGTTCATACCAGCGTGCTCTGCTTCGTATAATCGTGCCACACGTCTTAATGCTTGCTATTTTTGAAAGCTTGGTTTTTACTCTTTCTATTTCGCTCCTTAGGGAATCGCTGTATGCTGTCTGGAGCTTGCACTGCAGCCTGATCATCTTGGACAAAAGGGCAGACTCTTCGTCACGCTTGCTTTTTGCTTTTTTTCAAAAATTTTATTGTAAATGCTCTGATTTCCATTTTAATCATTTCCCAGAACAAACCCTTGTCCTCAGTTCTCTGATGCTTTTTGGCAAACTCTGGAATTAAGAAATTCAATAATTCTACATATTTCGTGTCCAACAACAACGAGTTGTTAAATTTCCAGAAGCCGGGCCCATGAGGGGGTTCGTATTCGGTGAAAGATATAGAGAGCAGGACTGCAGAGTGGTCAGAATGAATATTTGGAATTATTTTGCTCTCGCAAATTCGATTACTCAGTTGATTTGAAATGAAGAGGTGATCTAGTCTACATTGTATTTTCATCGAGGGGTTCACCCACGTAGGGCCAAATGAGTCCGGGTTTTTGTAGCGCCGGGTATCAAGCAGATTATGCGTTTTAATCAAAGCCTTGAGTTCAATAGTCGATGCTTTTCTAATGTCAACAGGTTTGCCACCTCTTTTGTCTAAAGTGCCGATTACACAACTAAAATCGCCCCCCAACACAAGATTTTCATTTCCATATTTACCGAGGATATTATTTGAAAGCCCCCTTAGGAATACAACCTGTTGGTTTGGATCGTTTGGTGCATAAACATTAACCAGTACAACTTTAGTATTATCAATAACAATCTCTGCTAAAATATATCTCCCGTGATCATCTGAGGCAATTTTTTCAATGTTTATGTCAAGCCGTGGTTTAAAAAGAATCATAACTCCTCTGCTATGAGATGAACCGTGGCTAGATACGATTTTGCCTCCCCATTCCGTCTCCCATCTTCCAATAGTATCGAGCAAGGAATAAGTTTCTTGCAAAAAAAATTATATCTGCTTTTTGTTGATGTAGCCAACGAAAAACTTGTCTTCGCTTTCTCGAGCCGTTTAACCCTCTTACATTTAGCGATATAATTTTATACATTTAGATTCTCTGCAGAAGGCGAAGTCACAATATTCCAGAGAAAAAATTAAGCACTTGTTTATACTATAGTTCTCACTGTGTGGCGAGATATCATAACTTAGAATTAATTTTCTTTTGTTGACCGAGTTGAAGTTAGATAGATAAATACATTTCAACATACTTACAACAGAAATACAACTACACACACAACACAAGCTACTCACTACTTCAGACTTACCTATGCTTTTGTGCAGCATTTACTGACTGGGTTAAAATTGGGGTACTAGTGGCGGCAATTTAGCAATGGTTGAGTTGTACGGCGGAGCAAGAAAGTCAATTAAACATATTTAAAACTAACCGTTCATTAAACATCCGTACAGAAGGAAAAGAGCTGTTTCTGGTCCTCAGTAGAGTGAGCTGTTGATAAAAAGTTTTTCTACCTTAAAGTACGCTTCTTTCTTTTCACGTTTGGCAGCCTTGAGAACGGGGTATAACTTCCTTCTTATCTCATCCACTTCTTTTGGAAAGTCGTCGGATATTCCAATGTTGGTGCCCTTAGGAAGGTTTTTGATGAACGACTTTGTGAAGTTCTTGTCTTGATAAGCAGAGAGTCTGACTATAATTGGATGGGATCCGGAGTTTCGGCCGTCGCGTGTATGCGTAGAAATCCTATGAACTCTGTCAAAGTGTATTTCCTTTACATTGTTGGGTGGAATTTTCAGTTCCATGCGCATAAATTCCCGTAAAGCAGTCTCGGTATCGCTGTTAGATTCACGTTCTCCCTCCTTCACTCCAAAGAATTTTGAGTTGCCTCTGCGACTATGGCATTCCAGTTTGATATGCCGTCTTTGTAATTCCTTGAGTTCTTTATTTATTCGCTCTTGATTGGCGTTGATCTTTTGTTGCTGAGACTCTGCGTCATTTGCCTTGGTTTTTAGATCTTCGATTTCTGCTTGAGCATATTGCAGGCTTGTTTGTAGGGATTTATTTTCTTCTTCGAGTTGATTGATTCTGGACTTATAGTTTTCCAACTTGGGAAGGACACTTAAGAGCAAGTTGAGCTTCTCTTCAATGCTGCTGAGTCTTGAGTTCGTTGTATCGCTGCATTGTCCACATGGCTGCCTGCAGTCTTCTTCGTCAGTTTGGGAGCCTCCCTCTTGAGTTCTTTTCCTCCCTTTCTCCTTCACGTCATTTCTATTAGCTTGATTGTCAGGCATTTTGTCGCATTTAAGGTATAACAACCATTACTGTGGCTACCAGGTTAAAAGATTCTAGGAGCTCTTTCGTGTCGTGTCTGCCATGTTTCCCGGCTCGAGCGAAGTGAATCGGTGTTATGTTTGCTATTTTCCAGTCAGCTGGCAACATCCCAGTCGAGAAAGACTTGTTGAATACACACACAAATGCGAGTTTTAGAGGTGACTTTTCTTTAGCCACAACTCAATTTAGCAAACTTAAGGCAATTTCACTGTAAATAATGCCAATTTACTAACTCTTGAAGTGAAAAATGTCTGACGTTCACCCCTGATAATAAGCCCTAAAGTTAATAATCTTTGTAGTCACTAACAATGGTAAAAATGACATGGCTACGAGGATTGTCCTTTTCTTTGTTCGTTTTAACCTGCATCTGTCATTCAATGGGTCTGTCTTCCTCTTACTCCAAACTTTAAGGGAAAATAATTTCAAATAACTTCCGTCTTGCAAATGAATTCAGTTTCGTCCTTTGTAAAGTATAATGGGAACAGACAGCTAGTAACAAAGGTCTACAGTGGGGTTCTCTATGCCAGTTATAATTTTCAAATATAATAAATATTTTATATGTTGTCTAGTCAACTACCTGATCTTTACTTAAGACAATTAACTGATAGACCATATGTTTATTCTCAGTATTGGACTTGAACTAGCTTGCAATGGAGGCTAATGCAGGGGAATCTTTTCACCTCCATTGCAAGCTAGTTCCAGTCCAATACTGAGAATACAAATATTGTGTATTGATTAATTTACTTTAATATTAGGTGGATTGTTTACTGAACTTTTTCAATGGATAAATGTAATGTTAATGTTGATTGAAATTATTATGGTGAAATTCCAAAACAACTGACATTTGCATAAAGCAGTTGTTTCAGTGGTATGGAATCCAAATGTTGTGGCACATAAGTATTATATTATTATTATTAGTGAGCAGAATATGCCATTTGATGTCATAATCTAAAAGTTGTTTGCTATTTCATAGTTTTAGAGAGTGACTCAGATGATAATTTAGATACCATACAAGTTCACTTAGCACTTGAATTTAATTATTACCACTCATGACCAATATCTTAAAAGTTGCTTGTAATTTCAGAGTTTTAGAGAGTAACTTGAGTGATGATTATTCTGTTCAATAAGTCAATTCCTGAAATAAATTAAGAGTCATCAGCTCTCTGTAACTTGTCCATGTTTTCAAACTTCCAAAGAAATGAGGGGTGGCAGTTTCCACTAGATATTACAACTCTCACAGTCAGAATAACTCCAACACCACGGCTTGCAGAACCTACACCTGTTTTGGTCAGTTTTGGTCTGAAAGCCAGTTTCTTCCTTGTTGTAACTTGACAGCATCTGATTGAAGGGTACACATGTTTTGAAAAATTTTCATTGATGCCAATGTAAATGTACCAAGTTTACCAACCCTGACTAATGTTTCACTGATGTCGTCACCATCATTCACTCTGCAATTGTTGACTGTTAACATATCCATAGCATCCTTTACTATACTTTCAGCAGGACACATGTTGACAGGATGTGGGTCACTGACTTCACTGCCACATTCAACAAGCTGAACCTCTTTGGGTGATACAAAGACCACTTTTGGAAGCTTCAAGGATGCTCATTCACCACAAGTGAGATGGTTAATGCTATTGTATCTGAAGGTAGCTTGCAAATGTTTCTTTCCTTGCTTCATTTCAACAGAGGTCTTTTCTTTGTCTTCAGACCCTATGTCAGAGATTACTCTTTTGTTTGCTTCAGGGATTACTCTTTTGTTTGCTTTGCTCTCTGGTTTGTAGCCAGCCTTGTGATTGCGACAATCAAGTTTGCTGCTAGTTTTACTTGTATAACCAGGATTATCATTTGGTCTGCAGTCAGGATTGCTGACAGGGTTGCTGGAAGGTCTGGTGTCAGGAGTGCCAATTAGTTCACAGTCAGGATTGCTTACAGGGCTACAGGCACAATTGCTGACAGGATTGCTGATTGGTTGGCAGTCAGGATTGCTGACAGGATTGTCATCAAAATCACTTCCAGGTTTACAAGCATTGATCCCGGACAAAAGTAGTTGGGACAGTTGAGCTGGATCACGTATTAGTAAGTAAGCAAGTAAGTAAGTAAGTAAGTAAGACTATTTTACGAGGGTAACATTTGACAGTAATAAAACTGATAACCTAATGGCCCTCAAAAATTAAAATTTGAGAAAGAAAGAAATAGTAACAATCGTAACAATATTAAAAATAATTAAAATAAAATAATTAAGCCTATATACATCGTGAAATATTTATAAAATATGATTATTTACGAATTTTTAAAAAATTTACAGGAATAATTTGCTAAGAATTTGATTATCTAAAATTATTTTGAAAAGGGAGCATTTAAAATTTTTTACACTGGTACTCTGTTTGATGTCCACACTTAATTTGTTCCATTCTTTTGTGGCTCGCACAGCAAATGCTCGACCCCCTTCAGTATTTCTCTTGAATCATGGGCACATTAAGTTTATATTACAAAAACAGGTTGATCTATTACGAGTGTCAGAGTTTCTGATAAGTAAATCATTTATATATTCTGGGGTATTGCCATTCAGCCTTTTGTAGGTTAGAGCGCATCAATTTATATATGACTCAGCATAAAAGGGAACCCACTTTAAGAGAGCTTGACTGTAAAAATTGAGAAAAAAAGCCTTTTTTTTGGCAGATGCCAAAAAATTTTTTCTTCCAATTTTCTTCAAAAACATTTTGCGGGTCGAGGTTCTATAGAAAAAGCAATACCTGCAATATGGAGGTCAGGGGGGTTTTATTTGGGAAGAAATGACGCTTGGAAGTTCACACCAAATGATGTGACTAATATCCCAGGGTCAAACTGTCCAACTTCAGCTGGCAAAGTATGAAAAAGGAAATCGCGAGTTCGGGCAGTTGAACAGCGCTGCTTTTTCCCCAGTGCCATTCAAATATGTATTATTTTGTGAATTTCAGGTCAAAAGTTGTTTTCTTATGATAGTTGTTTAATAAACGGAGTTTAAATCTCGTAAACTCTAAACTAGCTAAAACAGTCGCTTAAAAATCGTGTTAGAAAAAAAACTGCAAAATTCTGTGGGTCCAACCAATTATTCAGGCTGATTTGTTATTTATTCTTTAGATAACATATCCCTCTGAAGATAAAATGAAAAATCTGTTTGGGATTTCCGATTTTAATCCGTCTTCCATCACAAAACTTAATGCAAACAACGAGCCGACTTGAGCTTAAATTTATGCATGTTTGCGTTCCGACAAGCAAGCTCTACAAAAGTATGGATGGTTATTGCCATTTTAAAGTTACATTTATACTTCCATTTCAAAATTAATTTGTTGCAATACAGCCATAAAATGTAGTACAAGCTGCCAATCATTTTTAGTGAATATGAAAGTGAATTAAAGTGAATTTATTTCTGCCAGATTGGATTACAGGTGAACATGTTCATTTCATATTTGTGATGAACTTCGGTAAATTTGTTTTGTGCTTTTGTTGCTACTTTTGGATTTCTTATTCATTGCTAAAAGGTGAGTTCGATATTTTTTTTTCAGGTGTTTTTTCCAGTCACAATGGGTCAGTGCGTTTCGCTTTCGGTTCGTGGGAAATGAAATATCTGGCTTCGATATTTGTCCCTGTAAACGACACACAAAACAGGTTTTATTACTCACCACTGAGCTCAAACTAAATGATGGAAAAGGATGATAGCCAGCGTATAATACATACAAATATGAATACTTCAAACTTTATTCGCTCTTGGTCAAATTTGTATGAAATACTCAATGGACGGGCCAATGCAAACGCAACTATTTTCATGTTCAACTGAAAAGTAAACATCAAAGAACAGCATTGTTTAATAGTATTTGCTTTCATTGAATCGCATGCTCAAAACTTTCCTGTTGCTGAAATGCAGTACAAAGGTTTTGCTTTTTCAAAGTAGCAAGCTTTTCACTGGTTAAGTCATGTTATTCTTTATGTTACATTTAATTAGAGAGTGTCGCGACTAGCTACCCATACAGAAATTCGATGAGCAGCTCTATCGGTACCTTGATTGGAAGTGAGTGTGGCACTACTCGTTGAAATTAAGCATAACGCAAGAGGCAATTCCTATTTCACTTTTCGAGAAGGATGTGAGTAAACAGTTGCATACGACAAGTGTGACTGATATCAGCACAGAATACGACCTAATACTGACAAGGGCAGGTGTATTTGAGTATGATGAGGAGTATATATCAAGAACAACAGTGTGCCCGAAGCACCGATATCAGCTCGGTGGAGGATGGTTCCAGAAAAGAGTCTGTCGCTACCCAGACCACACTGGCAAAGCCAAGCCAGGTCATAGTATTAACAAACTACAGTCCAAAATTATATTTCATGAGCTGAAAAATTTAGTGCTGGTGGGTTCAGGTAAAATTAATTTATTCTTGCTGATGTAGAAATGTCATAATTGCATGTTTTTAAATTATACTTTCCGATTTTGTTGTGAAAAGGAGACACTCAAACAAATGATGTCAGGCGCCGTTTGGACCAAAAGATAGCCTGTGAGCAAAGTCAAACAAGCAAGCCAGCAAGGAGTCTGGGGCAGGAGAGGGAAAAGCCACGTTTTTTCCCCTTCAACCCTTTGCACTTCATCGTGATCAGGCTCAGTGCAAAGAAGAAGACGAGTCTCAAGAAGCTGAATGACTTTTTGGTGAATCGTGACTGTAGTCCAGTGCAGTACTGTGTTAGAGGTATGTTGTCTGAGGCAGCAGAACGCACTAAAAGAGGACATCTAAGAAAAGTTAGGCAAGGTATTGTTGCTGTCATAGAAACAATTGCACCTGGACAGAAAGATGAAACCTGGGCAGAACTGACACGGTTTGGTGTCTTGGATGCTCAATTTAATGCTAGAAAGATGGGGAGAATGCAGATAGAAGTGGACCATTGAATACATGCACTAGCTGCTGCTTACTGCCAATCTGAGGCAAGAATTGCTAAGTTGCAGATTTTGTCAGTTATTGTTGATATATTCCTGCAACGGCAAATTCAAGATCTACTCCCTGAAGTTACAAAATACCAACTGTTTTAAGCTAAAAAAAATATGTAATTTCGTGTGGAAGAGAGCAACCCTTACCAGCTGTTCCTAAATACCGTGTTAGCGTAACTTTGCCCAAAATAGACCACTTCATTGGGTTCATATCAGGTCCTCATTTTGTTCAAGATGTTGCCAACCGTATGCGCACGCTGAAGTTATCTTTGGGAGAGACAATCAGTATGCCTAATGTTGTATGCAATATGGTTGCAGCGAGGATAATCAAGCAATACATATCATATTGCAAGGAAATCGCATTCAGCCATTTAAGTGAAAGAGAGCTGTACAGGGTTTTAAAGTATTGTCCCGCCCAACAGTAAAAAGCACTACAGGACCTGGACAACATTAGCGCTGATGGACTCCGTGGAGTTGGGAAGCTTGAAAATGTGATCAGGAAGCTTGGAGAAAGGGGCAAGAGTTCTGAATGGGTAACTGGAGTGATCAACCTTTTGATGGCTTTCAAAAGTTATCTGAAGGACAGCTATCGTCTGCATGTCTCCACTTCCTCGAGGTGTAGAGACCACTGCAGTATGTTTGCCTTGAGTGATCCATCAGAGCCAGAATTTTCTGAAGAATGTGATCACTCCCATGATTTGGTGTGCAATGACTGTGAACGTCTTTATCATCTAGAAAGTTTGATGAAGAATGCTTTCTCAGACCCTGAAGTTGTTTTTTACAGCAATGATGAAAAAGAAGATAAACTCCATGATATGCAAGTTTCTCTGGAGTCAATCTATGCCTGGAAATGTCATCTGCTAAGGGCGGTACACCAGGACAGAGCAAGACAAAAAGTCTTGGATGACGTCAATTCAAGGAAGATTTTTATCACGCAAGATCTTGCAATGAAATTCTTGCCACGCCTTTTCAAAGAAACACAGATGGAATGGTTCGGTAAACATGGAATAAGTTGGTACATCTTGCACTGTGTACGTTGCACCAGCTCAAATGAATGTGAAGTCTCTGTGTACTCGCACTTCTTTCGTCAGTCGATCAACCAGAACAGTGAAGTTGTTGCTGCAGTTATTTGTCACACCCTCCAGGAAGAAAAGGCAAGACACCCAGAGATTAATGAAGCATTTTATCGAAGTGACTGTGCAGGATCGTATCATTCAGGCGGACTACTTGTTCCCATACAGCATATCAGTAGGTTGACTGGTATCTACATCAAACGCTATGATTTCCCAGAGCCACAAGCAGGCAAGGGACTGTGTGACAGGAGCTCCGCCCACTAGAAATCCCATGTTAACCGGTTTCTTCATGAAGGAAATGATGTTATGTCAGCAGAGCAAGTCAAAAAAGCTTTGGAGTCACATGGCGGTATACAAAGTATTGTTCCATATGTGGTAGAGTATCCAGAGTCAGCCAGTAAGTGCCCCACACCGCGTATTCCAGATGTAAGTCTTCATAACTACCAGTATTGTAACGACGGCCTGAGGGTATGGAAAGCATACAATATTGGCACCGGGAAACTGGTTGCATGGCAGAATCTTGATAAGGATGGCAAGATACTACCTTCTGAACTTAGAATCATTGAGAGTGGATCACTGGGGAATAGTGAATCTGTTAAGAAAGATAATACTTGCTTGGCAGCAGAACTGCCTGGTCCGGTGAAACCTGTAAGGTCACCCGAAGAATCTGGAGACGAGGAGAGAGATTGTGGTCTGTTCAGCTGCCCTGAACCAGGGTGCGTCAAGCAGTATATTACAATGGGCAAGCTTGAAAAGCACATCGCTGCAGAGAAACACACCTTTGAAGACGTTTCTGAACCTCTTGGTGATAAAGTAATCAAGAGATGGGCCAAATAGTTTCAACAAGTAACGTCAGAGAATCTTTCATCCCAACTGGAAAACAAAATCTCTGCACTCCGTCTCATAGAAGACCTCAGTGTGACCACACATCAAGTTCTTCAGAAAGGCTGGGCTTTAAAGGTACCTAAGCGGGCAACACGTTTGTCTGACAAGGTCAGAAATTACCTCCAAGAGAAATTTGACGTTGTTAATGCTACAGGACATAAAGCTGATCCTGTGCAAGTCTCCTTCGACATGAGATGTGCAAGAAATGAGCTTGGCAGGCACTTATTTGCCGAAAGTGAATGCCTTTAAACACAGCAGATCTGTTCATTTTTCTCCAGGCTTGCCGCAGCACAGAGAAAGACCGTGCAAAGCCCAGCAGATCTAATTGAGGACGAAGTATGAGATGTAGAAAGTCAAGCAGAGCAAGTATGAGACAGAGTTGCAAGAGCTGCATGAAGGTATCATCGCTAAGGTTGCAGAGAAGCACCCTATATGTTATGAATGCTTTAACCTGTGTGAACTAAGTCAGCAAAACAAGTTGAAAAAGTTCAACATAGGCATGCTTGTAAGGATTTGTGAACATTTTGAAGTAGACATCGCCACTGTTTCCAGAAACAGAAAGGAGGGTTTTATTAATCAAATAAAAGAGCTCATTGGAAGTTGCAGCTGCGATATGTAACTGTTTCAGTTAGATTTACTAAGATAGACTTTCATTACATAGAAATGCTGGTTTATGTAACTGAAGCTCAGAAAAGTTTTGCGAAAAGCGAAAAAAAAAGGTACCTGATTACATTACATGCCTTAGATACTGCAGAAATTTAGTGTGGTGTATGTAACCACCATTTGGATAAAGATTGTGGTTGCATGACTTAAAAAAATCAGCCCAGTGACTTCATGTCCCATGTAACACACAAGTCTTAATTGCGACAAGCTGAGGTGATGGAACCTTTTCACTTTAAATGAAGCCAGAGAAGTTGTTGTTTCTGGGAGAAAAGAAGCCAAGACATTTTTAAATTAAGATAAATAACGAATTTATTATCTCAAAAAATTGAATAGCCTTTTGTATTTATGTGGTTTAGAAAATCGGTCATACGAGTTTATGTTGTGTGTTATTAACAAATAACAGCTATTAACAGCATTGTCAATAGCTAATATTAAAGTTGAACTGAAAAGTATGTAAAGCCAGACAAGGAGTCTCTATTTCATAAAATGAATCAAGGCACTTAAGGAAAATTGTTAGTCAGATAATCTGAAGTTGTTTTGATTTTTTTTGAAGAATTTCACGTTTTCAGCTTCAGTTCTTCTACGCTGCTTGTTATAGAAATATCTATTTCACCAAAAGCAGTAGAAACTACAATTTAAGTAAAAAATGTATATTTTTCGTGTGTTCACGGGGGTCTGTGAGTGTCATTTCCTAGTCACGTTAACAATCATTGAAAATAGAAACTCAAACTTTTAACACATTGGCCATCAATGGCAAAGTACTAGCGACAAGGCAGTATAATTTTTATCTCTAGAAGTGGGTTGGACCCTGTGTAAACACTTAAGAGTCAATGTCAGTAATTTTCAACTGGGGCCGTGCAATAGCGAAAAAATGAAAAATCTGAAAAAATTTCTCAAGATAGCCCTTGGTGAACTATTTCTAAGAATATATATTTTTCGTCAATCCGATAAATATTTTGGACGTACGGAGATAAACTTGGTTTCGCAGCTCTCAGACCAGATTTTAGGCGTCTGATACCGAACACCGCTGAGACCTCCTTTGAAAATCAAAACACCTTTTCCACGAAACAGCAAGTAACTAATCAAATAAAGCAGATGATATTACACATTTTGAGTGGTGAGTTTCTCAGTCTAAGTTAAAACTGAATTTTTATTAAATTTTCTAGTATTTACAATAATTCGAGCGATTTTTCGCGCTGCAAAATTCACAAAATTAATGGCCTAAAATCATTGACTGGTACCTCGCCTGGTCTATCGAGACTTATCCCACGTGAAAGAGCTGTATTTCTTCTTGCAAAATCCATTTTCAAAACCATGGGCTACTTAAAATAAAATTTTTGAGGTCGAAAAACGCACGTGGTACTTTAGTGAAATTTGAGCTCTTCGAGAATGGCATACCGATGTCGAAAGGTCACACAAACATAACGATAATATATTTTCGAAACTCAGCGCTTCAATAATATTTGCTGTCACTCACAAACTAATGTTTCCAAGACTGTTCTGCTTGATTGCTGTAACTTTTAAGGAAAAATTTGAAAGTTTGCCTGTGTTTTAGAGCTCGAGTCGTAACGTGTAAACGGGTCACGATATGGTTATCAAGGTCAAAGCACTCTTAATTAAATCAAATCGGAACATTTGTCATTCCGACATTACTTTCTAACACTTAAAATAAGAACAGCATCTTTCATACCTTGCATTAGGCTTGAAAAATCTGCCGCCGGCCAGCATTCTCGACGGTTCAGTACAGAATTCACTGTCAACGGCAGAAATATGCGTTACAGTTTCTGTTACATGAGACCGCTGACAGATACTTTGATTGTGGGTGCGGAATACATATATATATTTTTTCGCTTTCTACCCTGCTCGAAATATATGATTATTCATAACTTCAACATAACGCACTTGAAATAAATTTTTCAGGAACGGAGTGAACGGTACAAGAGATAGAATAATTCCGATATTAACAACATCAGTATAGGTTTGTATGAAAACAAAATATAGCAAATGGGACAAGTAATATTATCAGAGGATATTATACACTTCGATAACATCGCAAGCACTCTTTAGACCTTCGTGCAAGAACAGGACCCTACAAGATCCGAGATAAAAGTAATGTAAGGCACTTTTCGCCTTGATTGTTGTTCTTCTATGTCCATGTTGAAATAGCTGCAGATAAGCCTCAGTTGTGCAACACTGAGCTTGGTCAGCTTGTTACTGCTATACAAAGAACATAAGTTCAGCGTGTCATAGACAATGGGATGCAACAGCTCGCATTGGTGAAGGACAGCTAAGTGGGCAGACAAAAAAGCTTCCTGTTCTCGGGCCGCCTGGCTATCGTTATCGTCGATGGAGTCATGCCCTGACTGAGCAGTAACTGCGTGCTTCAATTTTGCAGCAGTCCGTGAAAAGTAGCTCTGAATCTGCTGTGCAGTCAAGAACTCTTCCATGTCAAAGCACCGCTCACCGTTGTCCCTCCTAGCATAGCGCATGTCCCATGACACCTTCTCAGGGTCGGCTTTATGGCCACTCTCCTGTCCAATCTGGAACTTGTTATCGAGGTACTGACGCTGATTCTCGTTAAAACGGGTGGCCTTTTTCGTGCCTTTTAGAGCCCATCCTTGCACCAAGGGACATTCTGAAGAGATTTCAGCAGTGGTGGGGGCAGCTAGTGTTGGCTGAATAGTGGAGCCCTCTTGAACTTTCTCAGCGTATGCCAATTTAGTGGTATCTAAAAGGGTATGCTTCTCTGAAACGAGCTTGCACTTCCCGATGAGCAAATGGCGCTCCAGGTTGTGGTACCTCTGATAGGTGCGTATGCATCCCTCAACGGGACATGACAACAGCGAGCTTGCATCAGCCCCTTTGCCATCCTCTTCTGCCTCCTCGTCCACGCTCTCATCCGTGTCCTCTTCGCCTTCAACGTGTTCAGGCTTCTCGGATGGTTCGCACTTTCCTCTAGAACATTGCACAAACCCACCCTTGGACACCTCAGCCTTCCATCCTTCCGCTAAATGCTTTGGAACTAAATCATGTACATAGTAAAATGAAATTAATAGTATCACGATAATGTGAAGGTGAATTAATCAATATGACATGACAAAGAAAAATTCTGAGTCACCGACAGGAATCGAACCCATGACCTCCCGAACATCGGGCGGGTGCTCTATCCACTGGGCTACGAGAACTCATGGAGAGCAAGGTCATTTAACCGAGTTCATATATGACAGGTGTCCTGCATACTGCTAGCATCAATGCTATCGAATTCATTGTGAGTATTAATAAGTTGATAAAGATGGTGAATTTTAAGCTCCGTAATGAAATGTGAAGGTGAAATAATCAACATGACACGAGCGTGGGACAGAGAAAAAAAACTCAGAATTTTTCTTTGTCCCACGCTCGTGTAATGTTGATTAATTCACCTTCACATTTCATTACCGAGTTTAAAATTCACCATCTTTATTAACTTATTATCACAATAATGTTTACATACCAGCGTTTCTAAATTGGGAGTTTATTAAAAATTCATGAAGAGCCAACAAAACAATCAAACTTTCGATGAGAATTATGACTTTCATCCTAGGATGAAAAACGACTGAGATCTGGGGGAGGGGGTAAGGAGAAGGATGGCTGAAAAGAGAGCAGAAGCTGACTTTTTGTCGTACGAGAAAAGACGTCGCACGAATTAGTTCATCGTGCATTACTGAATGCAATGCAGATAGGAAATCGTAAAAGGAAAAGCTGGCCATTTTTAATTTGACCCAATTGACCCATTTGTATTTTAGCTGGTGTTTTAGATATTGTAGGTGTTCCCTATTAACAGGGGCATTCTGCTACCATAGATCCTTTTTAAAAATAGAAAAAAACAAACTGCGGTCACAAACATTACAAAACAACTCATGTTGTAAAAACCTTAACTGATTTCGTATGCTTCTACATACATCATCAGAAGTATAAAACGGTTAGCTGCATTACAATAAATTTAAACGAGAACCTAATAAGGAAACCCGTACCTAATAAGGAAAGAAATGACAATGGATATAAAAGAAAATAAGCAGACTTAAAATCTGCTGAAAAAAATGTATGAATGGCTGGTAGAGAAGAAGTTTCTCACTGCCAACATTTTTATTAAGTGCTGGTTGCAAATCACGAATCAATAATGCATGTAGAAGCATACGAAACGTTAAGTTCTCAAATCAAGGTTTTTACAACGTGCGTTGTTTTGTAATGTTTGTGACCGCCGTTTGTTTGTTTCTTTACTCATGCTGAAATGGCCGAAGAATAAGAGTTTCTACGATTAGATCTTTTTCGTTCAGTTGTAGTTGTTACCTTGTAATTGAGACCATGGTATACTCTTTCCCTCTCCAATGTTGTATGCTTTCCATACGGTGACACAGTCCTCCTGGTAGAGGAAGTTGTTGAAGCTACTGATTCCCTCCCAGCGGCCTGTCAACTCCTGTTGTGGCTTCTCGAAGACGTCAGTGACTAAGGTTACACGAACACCATTAATCCCTGCATGAGACAGCATGGCTTCTTTAAAGTCCTGCGCTGTCAGCACATCGTGGCCCTCGTTAATGTATTGTCGCACGTGATTCTTGATGGTAGCGGCTTTCCTGTCGCAAGGACCTTTGCCTCCTTGAGGGTCACTAAAGTCGACCCTTTTGACATGGATTCCAGTTGCTGTCCCCATAAGACGGCATGCTGACAGCATCGCCACACTGTGGTAGCACCCAGCGTTGTCTTGTCTAAGAGCCGCAAATTTTATCTCAGGATGTTCCTCTTTCAGTGACCTCAGTGTGTGTTGGAGAACTCGGACAACAGCATCGACGTCCTGGCTGGACTCTTCTAAAATGTGGACAAAGATCTGCTGCTGCAGTTGACCGGCCAACCTCCGAACTACTACGCTGACATGCCACGAGATACCCCTCTTGCCGAACCAGTCAGCTTGAGTCTCCCAGTATCTTTGGGTAGCCACTTCATAGCCCAGTCCTGGGTTATTAGTACCGATGACTCATCCAGACTTTCAAGAGTAGTGGTTCTTGCCTTGTCTTGTTGCAAAGACCGAAGTTGGTGCGCTTTCCAAGACTCTATGGCCTGCACTGCATGGCAGAAAGTATACTGCATGTCATCCTGTTCATCTTCCGTCAGTGGGGACTCAGCTACAGCATTTCCAATCTCCTTTAGTGCACCCTTAAGCACCTCACACGAAAGGCAACCGTCTTCATGACCGTGGGCACAATCCGATCGAAAAGCTTGGTCTTTGGGGTCGCTTAGGGCGTAACTGCTGCAGTGGTCGGGTGTGGTTGCATGAGTTGAAACATGCACCTGCAGTAAGAGGGTACGACAGTGTATGTTATTAACAAATTACATCATCGTCATGACATCATGCAAAGATCAACGGAAAGCATAACCTTATAATAACGATACACACAAGAAAAAAAGATAAGTGTTAAACTCATGTACAGGTTTATTGTGGTAAATGACTGCGCATATTTTTGTACGCCTAACTTTCTCATCGCTCAAATTCTTCCTCAAAATACATACAAATAACTACACACTTTCGAAATATTTTTTCCTAAAAGTTTGGACAGGGATTATAAGGCTATTATATCGCCCTCCTCCATACCTTATAATCGCCTTTGATGTACTGCTTTGCTTCCTTCAGCACCTTCTGCAAGCGGCTTACCCAAGCTCTGTCGTCATTACTCAGCTTTAGTACCATTTCAATCAGTTCGTTGAAAGCCTTCCCGCCGTCTGCCGCTATGTAATCGAGCCCCTGAAGTGATTTTCGTACCGTTGCAGCACAAGAGGACAAGACACGCAGCATGGTTGATCTGCTGAACGTCGTAAAGTTGACTTCCTTACAGTACTGAGTATACTGTGCCACAATTCGTTCTGGTATCATTGTTCTTATCAGATTTGGCGTTTCGAGAAGACTCCCATCTGCCAGGGAAAGTAGTCTTTGGCCAAAAGGCAGGTCTATTACTACGTGTGGACTGGTGATAAATACTAGGAAGTGGTCCAGTTGAGCATAGTTTACACGCATACGAGGGCTTTTGGACAGGGGCACAGCTGAGCCATGCCCGTATTTTTTTCCGTGTTCTCGTGCGGTCCTCACTCGATATTCCGTGATACCGGGCAGGTATCACTGGATAAGACTATACGGCACAAGGTCAGCCATGACGGAGAGAACTTGTCGTCGCGTGTCCCAGGTGGATGCATTTTGGTATGCCTCTGCTAGGGACTTCAAATATTTGTCATCAGCAGGGTGGGGATCAGACAATACACCCAAAGCACTCTCAACTTCACCAGACTCTTTCAATGCTTCCCACAGGCCGCCAGCGTCATCTGGAACAATCACTTCCAGTGCTGCCACGACTGCGTCTCTTGCTTTATTGACGTATACATGCCTTGTTCTACTTAACAAGTTAGCCCAGGGTTTCCGCTGTTGTGTTAAGGTAGACTTTCCACTGATAGCCAAGAATTCGTTAAGCTTCGTTCGGCAAAGACTGAGGTTCGAGCTGCTTCTGCTATCACCTGAAAGTTCACTGCTACTCGTTTCGGTTTGAGACGGGACGTACAGACTTGTGTCGTTTGAGGCGATCATGATACTTTCCATCGCCTCACACAGCACATCAGTACTGCTACTTTTATCCGCGTTATCCTGTAATGTTATGAAGATAACAAATGAATAAATCATATCACTATGGTCTGTACTACCAATAGCATTTCCTCATTTTTTCAAAGCTAAATGCAAAAGCGATCTCGGAGAACAGAACTTTAGTGTACAATGCACATAAGTTATAGGGTCTAGAAATGATATTTTAACCATCTGCATTCCCAGCAACTGCACAGAAAGTAAAAATATATTTATATATGCGCATGTATCTAGGTTTTTTGTTTCGACTTACAGTTTCACTGTCGGTGGACTCGTTTGGCAGCGATGGCTCTTCAGCTGGTGGTTCATCGGCTATAGCCTCCGTTTTTTGAGTTCGGGGCGTGAGATCTGGACTACTCAGTAAAACACGGCAAAGCTTGCATATTGCTGCAAACAGTAAAAACATCATGATATTTATACATTACAGCACTGAAAATGAATCCGCTTTCATGTATAATCTGGAGCAAGCGGAAATTCGGACTGCCTCTTATCGTTCTACAAAGCCCAAGCTGTAAGAAGAAACAGTCATCTCACTACAAGACTACTTTGATTAAAATTCATACTGGAGTACTTACGAGATCCGATAGGAACTAGAGTTGACGTCATCTTGTAGATAAGTTTTGATTGCACAAATGTAATGCTCCGATCTCCTTTCATTTGCTGTGCCTGATGAGGTGCCCAACTTGGCGGAACAGAACAGAATCGCTTTCGGCAACGCCATCGTATGCCAAATACATCCCGATGTTTTGGACAAATAGAGATGTTAAGGTGGCTTTCGCCGATGTCGAATATACCTAAAAAAAGTGGCAGTTAGATCTAGACAAAGTTATTTCGAGTATCTTAAGTTAGCACTAAAATACACTTTTTTATAACAATATATTTTACAGGCATATCGAGGCTGAAATGTGTGAATTTAAGAACACTCTAAGAATAAACCAGGTGTTGACATTTGGAAGAGAATAAAATTTTGCGATTGAAAATTTATGTAATTCTTCCTTTCTCTAAACGGCGAAACTAGCGCCAAAAAGCAACAAAAACAGCACTAGCCGTTTGTCATGATATCATTGTTATTTCCGGCCTGCGGTTTCAGGCCCAGTAGTACCCAGGCCCCTCGTATATAGAGTTTGTAAGTTCATTCATCGTGGCCTTCTTGCTTGTACTCGTTAACTTAGCAGTATTAAACTTGTGTGTGTTAGAACGCCTCTGTGTCCATTGGAATCACGACATGGTGTCAGGAGTGGGATACGATTGCTGAATTGGACCTTCACCGTATTTCCCAGCGAAGAAGAGAACCTGGTCGTCAATAATCTTTCTTCGCGTTCGTCGTAAACAAGATGGCGGAACTTGCGGGTTTACCAATTCCTAGCATGGACTGGCATTCGCCGGATGCCCCACAGGCGTTTAAAAAGTTCAAAGCCCGTTGCGAGCTTTACTTTTCGGGCCCACTAAAGGAGAAATCAGAGGAAGAAAAGGTCAGTTATCTCCTTATCTGGTCGGGTGACGATGCCATCGAATTAGTTTCCATGTGGACTTTAACCGCCACGGACAAGAAGAAACTTGACACCTACTGGACGCGCTTTGAGAATTACCTTTCTCCAAAGAGCAACTTTCGACTCGCAAGATACAAGCTCAGGAATTACAACAGCAACTTTCGACTCGCAAGATACAAGCTCAGGACCCTGAAGCAAGAACCTGACGAGTCAGTCGATTCATTTGTCAAAAGAATTCGAATTCTCGTGGAAGAATGTTGTTTTGAAAATGCAAATGAACACATAATCGATGCCTTGATCTTCGGATCTAATTCAAAGCGTACGCAAACCAAGCTCCTAGACAAGGACGCCACTCTCTCACTTGATTCTGCCCTGGACATTGCCCGGACAGAAGAGGTAACAAGTAAACAAATCAAGGAAATTTCACCCGATAATTCAACTCATGTTGATGCAATGAAGCATGAGGGAAGCCTTCCCGTCAAGCCCCGTGGTCCCATCATTCGTTTATGTGGTTGTTGTGGTTCGGAGCACGACATCTCTGAACGTTCAAACTGCCCAGCGTATGGAACCAAGTGTGGTGCATGCGGTAAAGCCAATCATTGGAGGATAGTCTGCCGTACAACCAAGCCTGGCAAAAAGGGGAAGCCAAATGGTCGTCAAAATCGTCCTAAACCTCCGAAAGGAAAACCTGGAAAAAAGCATCTTCATAGTCTCGAAAGTGGTCAACCACCAGAAACACCATGTGACCCTGAGCTACCAGATCAGTTATACTTTCATATGTTATCAGTTGATCAGGTCAAGAAAAGTGACACTCAAGCCTTCGTTGAGGTGGAAGTGGATACCAATCACTGTAAGAAACCGCTTTTATGTAAAGTTGACACTGGTGCTGAGGGAAATGTTATTTCTTTGAATACCTACAAATGCCTCTTCCCATGTTCATCATCCACTACCTTGTCACCATCAAGCACTATCATTACTGCATATGGAGGACATGCCGTTAATCATCATGGCACTTGTGTTCCCAAGCTGGCTCATGGGGGTACCTGTAGGTCATATCCATTTCATGTTGTTGACGCAGATGGTCCAACCATATTAGGTCTGCCAACTTGTACAGATTTGAACTTGATTACCATGAATTTCAGCATCGCAACCCGTGAGGAGGTTTCAAAGCCAAGTACCCCACCCAAGCCTGTTTGCAATCCAGACCCGGTTGCTAAGGAGGAGGTGCTCAAGCAGTACAAAGATTGCCTCGAAGGCGTTGGCTGCTTTCAGGGTGAATTTCACATTACCATTGACCCTGCTGTTCCCCCAGTTGTGCATCCTCCACGAAGAGTTCCAGAAGCCCTCAAAGAGCCTTTGAAAAGGGAACTTTATTTGCTGGTTGAACAAGGAATTTTGGCAAAAGTTACCGAGCCTACAGATTGGGTCAATTCCTTGGTGTGTGTCAGCAAGAGCACTGGTGCGTTGCGGCTTTGCCTAGATCCTAAGGATCTTAACTGTGCTATCAAGAGGCCACACTACTTCACACCTACACTGGAAGATATCCTTCCGAAGCTTAATGGTGCAAAGTGCTTCTCCATCCTGGACGCACGCAGTGGTTACTGGAACATCAAGCTTGACCAGGCCAGTTCGCTATGTGCAACCTTCAATTCGCCATTTGGAAGATACAGATTTCTGCGATTACCCTTCGGTTTAGTCTGTGCACAGGACATTTTCCAAAGGAAGGTAGATGAAACCTTCGGTGACTTACCCGGTGTGACTGGAATCGCAGATGACATTGTTGTGTATGGCTACAAGAGTGACTAGTGACCATGACGAAAACCTTCGTGCTGTTCTTCAGCGTGCTCGTGAGACCGGCCTTCGTTTTAACCTGGACAAGTGCAAGTTCAGATGTACTCGAATTCCCTTCTTTGGCCATATCGTAGGTGCTGAAGCTCTGCAGCCTGATCCTCGGAAGATCGATTCCATTCTGTCCATGGATCCTTCAACTAGCCTCGCAGATCTCCAAACATTCCTTGGAATGGTCCAGTTCCTAAGCCGTTTCATTCCTAATTTGGCATCCATAGCAGCTAATCTTTGGGCACTCACCAAGAAAACAAGTGACTTTGTTTGGATTCCAGAGCATCAGTCAGCTGTAGACCGCATCAAGAAAGCCATTGTGGCCCCCACCGCACTGCAGTACTTTGACAGTACCCAGCACGTAACCATTCAAGTGGATGCCTCCCAGAGGGGTTTAGGTGCAGTTCTTCTACAAGCCAATGGTCCAGTGGAGTTTGCTAGCAAATTGCTGACCGAGACTGAGAGCCGATATTCAAATATCGAGAGAGATGTTGGCTGTTCTTTTTGGCTTGGAGAAGTTCCATTATTACGCCTACGGCCGGCCTGTTGTTGTGGAATCTGACCACAAACCGCTGGAGGCTATCTTTCGAAAGCATCTGTCAAGTGCGCCACCTCGCATCGCTAGGATGATGCTGCACATACAGAAGTATGATGCACAAATTAAATATGTCCCTGGAAAGGACATACCTGTCGCTGACGCTCTTTCAAGAATCAGCTCCTGCTCTGGTGAAGATATTCAAGGGCTAGATGTATCTGTACATGAGGTCAATCTTCATCTTAATGCAAGCCCAATGCGAGTGCCCCACATACAGGCAGAAACTGCGACTGATGCAACCTTGTCAGCTCTGCGTGAGATCATAATGCATGGATGGCCTGAAAAGAGATCTGATTGCCCTGCCTTTCTTCATGCCTACTGGAACTATCGCGATGAGCTCACTGTGGCCAATGGTCTGATACTGAAGGGTACACGTATCGTTATCCCTAAGTCACTACAGCCTGATGTTCTGCAACAGCTTCACTATGCCCATCAAGGTGCCGAGAAATGCAAGCTTAGGGCGAGGGGGTCAGTATTCTGGGCAAACATCAATCGTGATATTGAAGAGCTGGTTAAGAGCTGCCCCCCGTGTCAGCGTCACCAGAAATTGAACGTCAAGGAACCCCTGCTGCCTCATGATGTGCCGCAGAAGCCGTGGCATACTTTAGGCTCTGACATATTCTTCTGGAATAATGCTAACTACCTGGTAGTTGTCGATTACTACAGCAAGTTCCCTGTGATAAAGAAACTTTCCAACCTCCACTCGTCTACAGTCATTGCACACCTGAAATCTGTGTTTGAGGAACATGGAATTCCCAGCAAGCTTGTAACCGACAACGGCCCCCAATATGCATCTGCTGCCTTTCAGGAGTTCAGTCACAATTACGGATTCACTCATGTTACATCCAGCCCACTGTATCCGCAGTCTAATGGCATGAGCGAGAGGACTGTGCAAACTGTAAAAGATCTTTTGCAGAAGTGCAAGGAAACTGGGCAGGATCCCCATTTGGCCATGCTTTGTCTTTGTAGCACCCCACTAAGTTGTGATTTGCCTTCACCTGCTGAAATGCTGAATGGCCGAGTATATCAGACAAACCTACCAGCTGTCTCCAAGCCCTCGTCATCTGCAAATGGCGACATCAATGTAAGGCTCCAACTCAGGCAGGATAAGCAGAAGGTGCAATACGACAAGGCAGCCCGACAGCCACTTCAACCCCTCTTCCCTGAAGATCGTGTTCGCGTGCTCAACCCAGCTTCTAGAACCTGGGAGCCAGGCATTGTCCGGGACGTGGCTGCCACCCCACGTTCCTACCTGGTGACGGCTGGCAGAGGTGGCACACTGAGAAGAAATCGTCGTCAACTTCATACCACGGGAGAGTCTTTTAAGATCCAAGGTGTTCAGGTACCCGCTGATGTTGAAGTTGATGACCCCATCTCCCATGAAGCCGGAAGTGCTGGTAGTGCCTGCTCTTCGGCAGAGCCAACAGAGTTCGTGACTTCAAGCTCAAGCTCTACCCCAGATCCATCTCCCGTGTTGCCGCCTCGCCCTCCAGATCCTTCTCCTATGTTGCTGCCTCGTCGCTCCAGTAGGAGAGTCAAAGCTCCTGATAGACTGAACTTATAAGCATGCAATGTGTTTTATCTTTGAACATTTTCTTTTGTTTTGCATTTGTCAGTTTATCATCCTTAAGAAAAGGGGGATGTCATGATATTGTTGTTATTTCCAGCCTGCGGTTTCAGGCCCAGTAGTACCCAGGCCCCTCGTATATATAGAGTTTGTAAGTTCATTCATCGTGGCCTTCTTGCTTGTACTTGTTAGCTTAGCAGTATTAAACTTGTGTGTGTTAGAACGCCTCTGTGTCCATTGGAATCACGACGCCGTTAACTGAAAAATTAAAATTACGATAGTAATGAACTTTTTAGTAATTTTCAAGGTAGGTATTTGTAGAGCGCTTTGCAAGATGTTGACGTGGAAACAAGTTGCTGACATGGGTACGACCAAAATCTTATGGATATTGACGCCTTATTTGCAATGTGGAATCCGTTGGCAGTATAAACGCGCCATGGAGGTCAGTAACACGTACGAGAAAACAAACGCTCATAATGCATATTGCCCACTCAAAGAGTACATTCATCTATATTCTGTCCAAGCATTAGAATCACTAGGCTCGTCCAGGGTCCACCAGGAGGCTTGGGCGTGGAATTTTCAGATGGTTAAACTATCACGGTATTTTTACACCGAAATAAGCTTGATTTAAAGAACATGCTATCCCACTGCAGTGTTTCAAATTAGGGTTATGATTACTTCGCTTAGGTATATCGTTACATCATTAACTCCGTCCCCCACCCCCCCCTACCCAATCCCCTAATATATACACTTGTGCAGAAAGCCTGCCAAGTTCACATTTCCAAAGGTCTGCGTTAATGCATACCTGCCCTGGCGAGAAGAAGTCCTGCCTCAGTCTTTACGGTTGAATCCGCAAACCCAGCACCAAAAGACCTCAGGTGACTTGTTATGTCCTTGTCACATTTTGCGATTGAGATACATTGAGAGCTGCCTGGGTTTTCTGCGCTAGCTCCGCATTGTCTGCCAACTTGAGCAGCGTATTCACACAATGCCATTCAACACATTTACTTAAAACACGATATCCCGATAAAACACGATACCCGATATTTCTCTTGTTGAAAGTCCAATACGAATTCAGAACAACAACAACAAACACGGCGTAACAGACGACTCTGTAGCACTCTGAATTCACAGTGACGCGGGTATTTTTCGATATCATAATCCAAATAAGGTAAAGTAAAAGAGGTTCAAAATGAGAGTGTATTTAATCCAATACCTAAACAAATGAGATGATGTTCCTTCCTAAGTTTGCACAGTGAAGGATTATCTTTGTCACCATATAAGGAAATGCAGGAAATGTTTCGTTTCTATCCGCCCACCCGCGCCAAACCTAGTTTTTTTTTTGTTGAAACATTAACAATAATTACAACAGTAACGTTGTCTTCATGCAACTTTCAGAGTTGGCTTGATCGACCTTATAGTTCTTTGACCAGCGGTCTCCTTGTGGATTGTAACGCAATCAACTGTAATCCGTTGCTTTGAATTCGTCGGAGGTGTGGTTTACGAGTTGTAAGTCCAGGATTTCTTCAATGTCCAGAAAGTCCGCCGAAAGGTATGAAGAGCCATCCATTTCAAGATATTACTGTGTGTTAGAGAGCAATTTCTGTCTGGAAAATGTTTTAATTTGATTTGATAACGAGTGCCTCACCTTCAACCCTTGACAAACATTACGTGACCCGAGTACACTTAAGAAGTAATAGATCAAAAACGAGTGCGAGTTTTTCATCAGGGGTTCCAAACACCGAGAAACAGATGAAAGCACGACGCCAAAGGCGGAGTGCTTTTATTGTTTCGAGGTGTTTGGAACCCCTGATGAAAAATGAAGCACGAGTTTTTGAGCTGGCTTCTCAAAGTAGCATGAGAATTTTTTTCGAATAGGTAATTAGTAGGCGTGCTCAATAGGCTATTGTCTGTTTTTTATTCATATGGTAAATGAAATGAATCTTTTATATGCGGCCATGTGGGCAAGTTTTAAAGGTTGAATTTTTAATAAATTAACATTATGCCATGTGATGGAGATCGAGTGGAGATCAGAACGTTTTCGAGTTCCAAAAACCTCTTCTCAAGAAAATGTTTTGGTGAATGATGCTGTTCCAGTTTCAACTAAGTATAAAAACAAGTGGGCTGTGAACATTTTTGCCGAATGGCAGAGGTTGAGAGAGGTTAAAGTTCCGGTATTAGATTGTGGCGGTCTCTTCAAGGACTACGATTTACACAATGTTACCGCTGTGAGTGTAGATATTGCTGGAATGGACGCTCTGTCGCTGAACTATTGGTTGTCAAAATTTGTGATGGAGGTAGCTAAAAAGTCCAGTGAAAGATACCCTCCGAAGTCTGTTTATGGTATCATTTGTGCCCTCAAGCGTTATTTGGAGGAGAAAAATGGATCAGAAGCTTTGAATCCTCTGGACGCTAGTGACAAAAGGTACTTGACAACTTTTAGACCGAATTGGTTAGTAATTTAAAATGCACTGTTTCAGGACTTTAATTTTGTGTGTTATTTTTTGAAGGTTTGTCCTTTTCCGACGTTGCTTAGATGCCGAGATGAAGAATGGCGTTCGAGAAGGGCTTCACATTAAGTGTAAGAAAGAGGAAAAGGAGTTTGTGAGCGAGCAAGAAGAAGCAGTATTCTGGCAAAAGAAATTGCTGGGAACTACATCAGCTAAGTCGTTATTGAACACGATCTATTTCTACAACGGAAAAGTTTTTGGGTTGCGGGGGGGAGATCACAGAAATATTGTTGTAAACAACTTTGAAATTGGTCCAAATTTTATTAAGTTTGAAGAAAATGCCTCTAAAACTTATCATGGAGGTCTTTGTGATCTAAAGTATGTGCCGCGAGTGGTCAAGCACGTTTGTCATTCTATTGAGGAAAAGCATGAGCCGTGCCTTGTTGAGATATTCAGATTGTATGTAGGGTTAGTTGAGACTCATGCAAAGGAAGTTATTGCATTTTACTTTAAGCCATCAAAAACTAGGTTCGCATTCGATAAAGCGCCCGTAGGCATCAACAGCTTGAACAAGATTTTGCCTGACATGTGCGACACGGCAGGCTTTAAACGCAAAACCGCTCACAGTTTGCGCGTTACTTGTGTTTCCTCCCTGTTCAATTCTGGGGTTGAAGAAAAATTGATTCGCGAAAGGTCGGGGCATCGTTCTAATGCATTGTTGCAGTACGAAAAGCCTACAGAAGAAAATGTGTCTAAAGTTTCAAAGATCCTAGGTCCAAGTGTTGTTAGTACAACTACATGTTTTACCACAGAGAAACAGGATCAATCTTTGACGGATGTTGTTTTCCAGAAAGGAAAATTCAAAAACTGTACAATTAATGTAACGATGTCTAAGAAGGAATAATATGTTGCTGTATTGTTGTTGTAAGCAATGATTTAAGCGGGAAAAATGCTGTATTTAGAATTATAATTAAGATTGATTAAAATTCAAGTTTCTTGATCAGTGTCTTGATCAGTTTTTGAACTAATCTACCGTGTGTTGATCGGTATGTTCATTGGGTATCAACATACATGCACCTGACCCAATTGATGCGAGCTGATTGGGTCATCAGCTCATGAATAATTAATGAGTTTGAGAACTCGAGATCAAAATAAACGGCCAAATTCTTTAAGTTTTCCTCAAAAGAGATGGCAAATCACGTAAAATAGTCTTGTAAACATTAGTTTGTGAGTGACAGCAAATATTCTTAAAGTGCTGAGATTCGAAAGTATGTTATCGTTATGTTTGTTTGACCTTTCGACATCAGCGCGCCATTATCAAAGAGATCTAATTTCACGAAAGTACTGCGTGCATTTTTCGACCTCAAAAATTTTATTTAATGTAGCCCGTGGTTTTGAAAATGGATTTTGCAAGAAGAAATAGTGCTCTTTCACATGGAATAAATCTTGATACACCAGGTGAGGTACCAGTCAACGATTTCAGGCCCTTAATTTTGTAAATTTTGCGGCGCAAAAAATCGCTCAAATTCTTGTAAATACTGGAAAATTTATCAAAAATTCAGTTTTAACTTGAACTGAGAAACTCACTACTCAAAATGTGTAATATCGTCTGCTTTATTTGATTAGTTACTTGCTGTTTCGTGGAAAAGGTGTTTTGATTTTCAAAGGAGGTCTCAGCGGTGTTCGGTATCAGACGCCTAAAATCTGGTCTGAGAGCTGCGAAACCAAGTTTATCTCCGTATGTCCAAAATATTTATCGGATCGAGGAAAAATATATATTTTTAGAAATAGTTCACCAAGGGCTATCTTGAGAAATTTTTTCAGATTTTTCGTTTTCTCGCTATTGCATGGCCCCAGTTGAAAATTACTGACATTGACTCTTAAACAGTTGAGTGACTTTTTCCATTTTCAGTAAAGTGAAACTTACTAGGAGCTATTTGAACTACTGCATATGGAAATTGACAACTTGTTCATTGGTTTTGTAGCTATATTTGTAAAGTCAAAGCATGTCACTGATAGTAAATAAAATTATTTGCATCGGGAAGTAATATTGGTCTGTCATTGATACAACAAATCTGCTCATAAATTAGACCCAATTTATTACGCCAGTATTACCTCGCTATCTTTTAATTCCGTTTCTGAGGCAATTTTTTTAAAAATACTAAAAATAAATGACATCAATCTGCAGCGCCTGGGACCCTTTTACATAAAATAAGTTTCAGGTAATTTGAAGAAATTTGAGTGTTTGACATCTGCCGCAGCCAATGCGAATCTTGCAGTCAAGCTCTCTTAAGGTGTTAAATAACCTGACAGAAGGTGCTGTTCTTTCAGCATTGAGGATAATTCTAGCTGCACATTTTTGAAGACGTAGGACTTTCAAAAGATTTTCTTTACTGCAAGAAGTCCAAATCGTGCTACCGTAAAGCATTACAGGTTTAATGATCATAGAGTAGTATATGTCTCGTTGATTGCATTTCAAATGAGGACTTATGTGACGAAGGAGTCCAAAATGTTTTGCCAACTTTTTGCATAACTCCTCAATCTGGCGATTAAATGAAAGGTCCTGATCTATTCCCCTTCCCTTCCTGATTATCAACATTGTAAGTGGGGGAAGGGGAGAACTTGCTTTGTGTCCCAACTTTTTGTCTGAAATAGATGGTCCACACAAGGTTTTCTGTCACTATTAACATTGAAATAGTATGACTTTTCCTACTCGTTATGATCATACTTCATGAGTGGGAATTGACCTGGAACCATGACAGTGCTTTTTCTCTATGTATTCATAATTGCAGTAGTCTGGACCAAACAAGTCAGACAACAGTTGATCTATCCCCTGACCAGGTCATCCGTTTGGGCCTCCATGCACATCCTCAATAGTAGAAGGGCTTTCCTAATACAAACAAAGCCATACAAGAGGCCTGTGAGGTGTGTCTGAATAATTGCATTTTTATACTTTATATAACTATTATTTTATTCTACACTTTGCTTTTCATTGGCGGAACATAAATCATCATTTTCATTTACAAAAATTCCATGCAACAAGGAAATTTCGTTTTTGTAAAGGAATCAGTAGAAAGCAGTGTTCAATTTTAGACACACTATCTAGAGAGGGCAAGTGTAAAATGAAACCTGCAGAGGATGGTGTAAAATTGTTCAATTATTCTAAAGAATAGTTTGTACATGTAGCTGGACTTTGGCAATATCTGAAGCTCAGTCTGCCAGCAGCACTGTTGCAAATTACATATAATAGGGACATTATCAAGATGTTACAAATTGGAAGCAAATTATATTCACCACAAAGGAACTAACAAAAGGTATAAATACCTGTAGCAATGCAGCCTTTAGCCTCTTTGAAAGCTACCATATTTATTTACCTATAAGCCGAGCTTGGCTATAAGCCAAGACCCTAAACTTGTGAGACATGATAGTGGGCAAAAGCTTTCAGAAAAAAATCAGAAAGATATCGGCTATAAGCCGAGACCAAGGTCTCTTAACAAAAGGTTACTTGAGCATTTATTCAAGAAACCTTCCCTCTCAGGAAACATGTTGAAAGTTATTGTGTAGAATAAAGTCACACCTTTTAGAAACAATCAGAAGCCTTTTATTAGTTGTAAACAATTAGCCAATTGGTGTAAAACATTGCACTTGTGAATACTAATTGATCCTAACTGCACTATAAGTGAAATATACTTAAATGAAAGCCACGAGAGTACGGACTTAGTGAGTCCATGGTCTGTCGCTGGCGCAGAGATCAGACCAAACTCTTTAACCGTGAGCTGAAGATGTCAGTGAAACACACAACTATGGATCGCTTTACCCCAAAGTATTCTGAGCTAGACCAGCAGATATTGGGGTGGTTCACCGAGCAAAGAGATCAAGGTGAGTAAATGTTTGATGCTGATTTGTATTGAAATTGTTTAAAAAGGAGCGCTGAGTGAAGAATTGATAAGCTGCAGACACGTTCACGACCATAAACGCACGTGAGTTTGTTTTTCAAGCGTGGGAATTGACACTTCCTATTGGTCAGATTTGCACTTTGCATAACAAATTAACAACGCTTGTCAGCTCAAAGTAAACAAACTCTCAAATCGCTTGAGTTTTCATCATTTACATCGTTTTTCATTTATTTTCATAGGTTTTGCTGTAAGTGGATTGATGCTGCGCCTGAAGGCAAAAGAATTTTCAACTAATCCTGCATTCAAGGCTTCCCTTGGCTGGTGTCAGAACTGGAAACAACAACACTCAGTGAGCTTCTGTGCGAAGACAACGCTAGCCTAGCAACTGCCAGAAGACATGGAGGAGAAAACTGTGCAGTTCCATCACTTCACCATAGCAGTCAGGCAATGAGCTGGCTATCCTTTATCCAGGATCTACAACAAGGATGAGACACCGATGCACTTCAAACTTCAATCAATGCGTTCGCTGGAGTTCACTAGCAGCTGAACGATTCTGGTAAAAACCCGCAGAGCAGAAAAGCGGAGCTTCACTGTCACACTTGCCATTGCAGCAGATGGAACAAAACTTCCACCCAAGGTCATCTTTAAAGGTGTCCTGAGTCTGAAAGATCACATCGTTCCGGAGTCCCTCTATTTTTCTTCACACAAGAAAGGGTGGATGAATGAGGCAGGTGTGAAGGAGTGGATTCGCCAGTGTTTGCCGCAGACACCTCGCAATGAGCAGTCGCTGTTAGTGTGGGACTCATTCCGAGCTGACTTGACTCGACCGGCAGAAAATTGATGTAGCGGTTATCCCTGGTGGCCTGACCCCTGTTTTGCAGCCACTAGACAAGTGCTTGAACAAGCCGTTCAAAAATAATGTCTGAAGAAAGTACTTGGCCTGGATGATCAGTGGCCCGTTTGACTATACTCCGGCTGGGAAGAAGGCGCCATGGAGAAATCTTGTACTTTGATGGGTGCATGAAGCATGGCGAGAGATTCCAGTGGAGATGGGTGCTAAGTCCTTCAAGACCTGTTGAATCTCCAACTCTTTGGATGGAATTGAGGATGACAAGCTGTACACTGAAGAGGCACAGGAAACTGACGACAATGAGGAAGACAATGAGTTTGAGATGGAGAGTGAAGGCGAGAGTGATGGCGAGTTAACTGTTTATCAGTTGAAAGCTGTTCAAAAAACGGCTCCTTTAGGAACTACCAAATCTTTAAAAGTTCATTGATCAACAATTTCATCCTGTCTTTATAATATTATAATATATTGTGTTTCACTGATTTTGGCTTGGCTACAAGCCGATCACAGAATTTGCATGACATTCCATAAGTTCTCAACACCTGAGAAAGAAAAAAATCAATCAAACTCTAGGCTATAAGCCAAACTCCTTTGTTTGGAAAGTTTTTGGTCGATACAAGTCCAAATTTCTGAAAAAAAGTAGTTCAGCTGATAGGTAAATAAATACGGTAGTCTCATGTCTAGCAGCATCTTGGCTTTTACTTCACGTAGAAGAACACAAAACACATCGCCAAAAGGGAATTAGTTTTATGGCATAATTAAACACAAGCTACTGTATAATTTTGTAGTTTTCAGGTGGAGTCTGGAAGTGTGGAAGTGTGGCAGTCTGCAGGGGCAGATCCAGAAAATTCAGAAAGAGGAGGACGAGTCCCCCACCCTCCCCCCCAAATGAAAACTTCACTTTTCAGGAGATGCAGCATACAGCATTCTGGGTGTATTCGTGATGCAAAGTAAAGTAACGTTAACGATTTGGAAGATAGAATTAAAGAGCATTTTATAAAATGATTTTCAAAGCAAAATCATAGTGCTAGTGGTAGGCGAACTGTTAACAGAGTCATTGCATTGCATTTATACATCCAGTATTAATCGAAATAAATCACTGCAGTGGATTGATAAATGTCATCCTTCTCTGGTTTTGTTTGGCGTACTTGTCATCAGCTGCATTATAATTTAAAGGTATGTCTTTGTGAATAAAGAGCAGCAACAGTGCATTTAGACGTTCTTCTCCTGTGGTGCTGCAATAAGCATTCTCACAAAGCGCAGTGAAGAGTTTCTACATTCAACAGTTGCTCTTGTGACTGGGGTGATCAGCAGGAGGTGCAGAATTGTGTGGACATTGGGGTAGAGGCTTGAGCTGCAGGCTTTCAATGTCTCTTGCAGTGTCATGGGTTTTACGGCAGCATTAATCCTAAAAATAAAAGCAAGAATTAACACATATTTCAAGACAAGGTATAATCGTTTTTTTCAGCGTATCACAGTTTCACTGGGAAAGCTGTGGAGCTTCATTCGCAAAAGAATATGGTAGGTTGTTCCTTCAGCTTTCAGAAGATACCAAACATGTCATGGTTTTGCTATCGAAGGACGGACTTTCTACGAGTGACTTTCTTGGTGTAATGGCGTAGATTTGCTCGACATTACAAAGGTAGTTTTCAGCTCAGAAAGAATTTAACAGTTTTCCAAACAACAGCATTTAAAATAAATATTTTACATCTTTGAGACATAGGGAAGAATCGTATCATTTTTGTTTTGCTAAATGCATAACAGTGTCTTGTATATCGCACTAGGTGAACTGTTAGCATTATGCCATACGCTAAGAACAGTCGATGTGATGTTAATGCCTTTGTGAACGCCCGAAACGAAGCGAGGCAGAAAGCAGTGGAACAGTGTAGAAGTTTGAAGGCAGAGCTTAGCACAAACACGGGATGTTTGACACCTTAGCAAAACGATGTAAAGTAGACAAAATGAAAGAAAGATGAAAGATTATGTTTTAAGTCAGAAAATCTTAACAAAGAAGGTAGTCTCACCTGCATTTAAGGAAAATTCAAAAGCTTTTGAAAGCTCCCTGGAAAATGTAAAGAGAAGCATTGCAGTTTTCTATAGTAGTGGTGTAATGGACAAGTGGAAATATAAGTCTGTAAGACTTGCATTATCAATGAAAAAAAAGGAAACAATGGGAAACGGGAGGTCAGCTATTACTGTGATGCCAAACTGCCCTATTCCAAAATTGCTGCCCTATAACAAGCTTGTCAAAGGAATCAACCAGGTCAGCATTGGAAATGTGTACAAATTAGAAGAACAGTTTTAAGGTGTTATGGAAGATGAAACAACACAAGGTTGCTTTCGAAAGTTAATTGAGTATTTGCCATGTGTAGCAAAATTTTACCTCAGAAAAGACAGAAAGGAAACCCTTCAGTAGTTTGGCAAACTGAGTATACTTTTTTATTTGCAGTGGGTGGGGATGGCTGCCCATTTAGGAAGAATGAGAGTGCATCTTCCTTTCTGTTAAGTTTTATTAATGTTGGTAAGAGGGTTGCATCAAGCAATGACAACTTTATTATTTTTGAGGGTAATTGTGAGGAAACTTCGGCAGTTGTGTGTAAGTACTGTCAGTTCTTGTGCAAAGAAATTAGTGAGATAGAGAAAAAAGTCTTTGAAATTGAGGGCTTCCATGTAACCTTCAAATGTGCCAAATGACATCAAGATGTTGGCTATGCTGGGGGTAAACTACCCAATAGTGCAAGATTTTTCTCAATTTTTGCAGATGTTTCAAAAGACAACTGCATTGACATAAAGGGGACATTTTTATCTCACTTAAGTTTGTCACAGACCATGTGGAAGCCTTGGAAGTATGAAGAGAGGATCAAAATTGCAAATGAGGTTGACGAATTTAAAAAATCCTTATCCGAGAAACAACTGAAGGAGAAACAATTTCGAAGCAAAGTCACAGAATTTATTGCACATAAGAAGAGTCACCAAGAATTTGTGCCTTCAATTGGGAAATTGATTGATCTTGCCCATGTGGAGCCTTTACATATTAAGAATGCCTGGCAGTATTTCTTTAAGGGGGTTCTGAAAGAGGCAGTTGGAAAATGTAATCTTCCAGACAGCTGCAAAAAGTTTGCAGACATTCCGAATGATAGTATTGTCTCTAGAGCTGTAACTGCACTGAAGTTTGAGGTAAAGGCCAAATGTTTGGCAAGAAAGGTAAAGAAGTGGTACGACGAAACACAGGGTAAGGGTCAGGATCTCCAGTATAGATTTACTGGAAAAGATTCCAGGCTACTTTGCCACAATTTTATGAGATTGATTAAATGGCTTAGTAGTGAAAATGATTCTCACCAACAAAGGAAAACAGTTCTGATTTTTGCATACCTTGGGCTTAGACTAAGGGATTGTGTCTCACTTTTCAGTAGGTTTGATATCACTGTTGAACAGGTTACAGAACTGAGCATTAGTGCTCGTGACTATTATCAGGTGAATGCATTGTTTCTCCCTACCTCCGTAAATCCTACTGTGTGGACAATTGAACATATCATTCCTGCCCACACTAAAGAGCTACATGAGAAATATGGGCAAGGGCTTGGTATCGTAACAATGGAAAGGAAGGGAGGCAAAACATATTGCTTTGAAAAAACTAAGCGAAAATACATTTTATAAAAGGTGCTGGTATGAGATTTTCAAGCATGAGTTTGTAATGTTGTGTGGCTTCTTGAACAAGGGTTCAACCTTAGTACATACAAGCATACTGCTGTATACATCCCAGACAGGGTGTTTTCTGACCCAAGGTTTTGCTACTCCAATCTAGAAAAAGCTAGTCTCACTGATAGAAAATGTACATTCTGTGGTGATCCAATTATGAAATTTATCCAGCAGAGTGTTGAGTAGGGAAAAGTTTTGCCGCAGCTGTTAGGTGACAGCAGGACATAGGTTTAAAAAATCAGAGATATTTAATCACATGCAGCACTAGAAGTAGGCTTGCAAAGCAGTAGGCCATATGTGGCTCAAATGTGTTGTGGAAACACTTATTTATTTGTTTATTTAGAGTGGTTTTCAATTTAGTGTTGTAAAACCAAAACCAAACTAATCACTTAGCAATTAGACTACTCAGCCAATCTCAAACCATAGAGAAACCAAAACCAAAGTTACTGATTGTTGAGGGCATCAGGGATTTTGAGTACAATGAAAGTTGTTGTTGTTGTTGTTGATTGCTTTCGACACTTAGTTGAAAACCGCTCTAATAAACCAACATTTATTTATTTGTGATGACCCATAATGTTCACTTTCATAATTTTGTTAAAGAAATGGGCCGAAAGTTGTAACAGATAACACGTTAAATGCATTGTATTGTGGGGAACATGTATATGTTTACTTAATTACGAATATACATTTATTTATTTATTTATTTATTTATGATGACCCATAAATGTACACTTTCATAAACTTGTTAAAAAATATTGGGTCATAAGTTGTAGCAGATTACACATTAAACAATAAATTTAAAACTTGAGCAATGAAGCGTCAGTCTATTAGTTTTACAACAGTCTATTTCAACTTTCAAAAATATATATCCATATGCATTTGTAAACTTGTAGTAGCATTTAATTACAACATATGACCCTTTCCTTGAGTAAGACAAGGTAAATGGCTTTTGGGCACTCAAAACCACCCTTTCATTTCCTTTCCTGGGACCCTGAAATGTCTTTGAAAAATATTCCAGGATTGCTTCTCGGTTGACGTCCAGAGGTGAGATATATCCCTAACCACTTGATTCTCTTTGGTGTAAGCAATGATATCCAGGAATCTGCTTTCTGAATGGGTGACACCATAAGTTGACCTTGCCTTCTTTACCATATCCAGAAGAAAAGCAAATATTTGCACTGGCAAATCCCTTGTAATGTGGACAGTTATTGTTATGGGTTTTACTCCGGGAACTGAGTCGCCTAGCAACTTTTTCAGCAAGATGGTTATTTCCCCAGCAATGATCGACCCAACTTCAATGACAGAATTTCGCACTCTTTCAATTGAATTCTGATTATTTCAATGCTTTTCGAATAATCTCATTAGGTTTTCTTCAACTTCGTTTTCAAACAGGACAAAGTTATCAACATTATTATGCAGAGGGCCTAGGATCTTTGTGGCTTCATTTATAATTTTCACATTGGCTGCCATTTTTAACTTGAATTTCATATCAATACTGCTGGCTGAACATGGAGCTACAGCAGGTGCCTAAGTGCACTTTTGAGATGTGCGCTGGCCCAGTGTGTTACATTTTTCATGTTGAGTAGTCCACGTTCAACTGACATTGAGTTAAGTTCAGATTAAAGTTGTGTTCTCTACACTTGTCTTGTTTATTTTAGTATATTGAAGTGAACTCTGAGTGGGATATGAAACGCACATAAACTTGGAAAAAATTCGTAAATACTTTATTTTGATAAGCTTAAATGATTTTTACCCTGTCTTGAACCCGGCTTGTTTTAACAGCCTTTAAAAATACACCTGTAATTGCAAGTTCACCAACATGTTTCATCTCTAGGTTACTTAATCCACAAGTTTGACCAGAGGTCTCCTTTGATTAATAACAGGGACACTTTTAACGACTGGCGAGTGAGGGGAAAATATTGTGTACTGGTGGTCTGTAAATGCTGAGGTCTCTTTTTATTATGACCAGGATCAGTTGGAGGAATCTTTCACAAAAAAGGGGAGAGCTAGGTCTCTCAGGCCAATGGACAAATTTGTTATTGAAATGTCCAGACCAAGACAAGGGTTTCATGAAGGCCAAAAGTTGATGTGACCAAACTTAAAGTACACGAAATTTATCCAAGTTATGACTGTCCTACTTTCAGTTGGAGTTGACACCATCAAATGGAAGATCCTTGCCAAGGCAAAACCCTACTCAAATCTGACGAAGCGATGCAACCTATGCACAACAGAGAAACACTTCGTCAGCACCAAACCAGAACTGGCAACATTAAACAAACAAAACGAATAAATTTCTACATGCTGGCACCAACAAAAGATCATTCTTATATATAGTTAACTAACTGCATTTTGTTTTTCCACAGCGCACATGCTGGTATTTAAAATATTAACATGTCCTAAGAATGCGCATCATTTTTAAAATTTTAGAAGTGCATTCGAACTGGCAAAGTTTGATTGTAACGGTTTTTTACGATGTTGTGTAACAGTGTGTTGTAACGGTTTACCACATCTTGCATGAACATATTGTTGATGTAATAATAATATAATAATAATAAAAACTTTAAAGAGGAAGCACCTGTCACGTAAACACATGGTTTTCAGGGAGGTCCTCTATAAAATAAAAAGTGTTAAAATCTAAAATAAGAAATACAAGTATCATCGATCTAAAATATAAATATAAATGTATTTCAGTGGGCTACAGTGCATATGGAAACTAACTGATGAGTGGGTAACTTTATGTTAGCCTATGAAACAGAGCTGTATTAATCTCCATGTGTACTCAAGATATGAGTAGTCTCTCAACATAATTCGTTATAGCAGCTCCTTCATTGTAGAGCACTATATTGGCTCCAGTGGTGAGCAGCACCTGATCTGGCTCTAATTGGTGAATACACAATTGACATGTCAATTGACATGTCAAATTACAATGTGTTCTCAATTTGCTGATTTACCCCACATATTGTGTTCAATGCAAGTTGCCAACTGTCTATGGATTTCCTTGAGATGCCAGAAGATGACAGGGAAAATTAATAGTTTTGTAACATTATTACTCTGCAAGACAGGGACTCTGTCCTATTATTAATGTCAGCAACAAGGCAGAAGGAAAGACAAGGGACACTCCTTTTTGCAGCATAGTTGTGGAGGAACAGACCGTGGTGTTGTGGTAAGCCCCTATACTTGATTTTCAAGGAGAAGATGCATGGTTCAAGTCATAGAAAGTCCCTTTGCCCACTTTAATCAATCTTGGCTTGCATTTGTTTTAATTTGAGTTAGATTTTCAATCAAAGATAAGTGACCTCTGTGACAGCATCGATCCAAAGAAAAACACGCAACTGATGTCTTAACTCCAACCAATTTATTCCATTTTGAAATCACACTTAGTATCGTCAGTATGGTTAGTACGGCTAGGTACAACCTGATGACAAAATTACAAGAATTATTTGGCACCAATTCAAAACAAAATACAAGGCAAGAAAAATTCAACTTTGCAATGTTTGATGGTACATACACTGTTGCACCCTAAAGGATAATTTGACAGCTAACAATGGCGACATTTCATCATCAACACCCTAAGTGAGACCAGAAGCCTTGATTTGTACCTGAGACGATGAGCATCCCCGACCTTTTCATATAGGAGTCCCCCTGGGTTTCGAACATCGGGTTTCGAACATCAGCTGTCTAAGGCTGTTTTACAGTTGCTTGCAATGTGCCAAGTTAGTTATTTTCAAGAGGTAAAAGGTAAAATGATTTTTTTCATTGTAAGGAAAATACTTATGGTTCTTCCTTAGCGATTCAATTCAGGGAAAGTGTTCATGGTTTTTCCTTCTCAGACCTACGTGATATTGTGAGTTCAAAAGCAATCAATATAAATAACTGATTGAAGGCTCCAGACGATTTTTTTAACACAAGAAACGGAAAGAGAATTGCTACCTTTTGGTAAATGGTTTCTTGACAGAAAAAGAAGAAACACTGAAGAAGTAAAGGAAAAATAATCAGCAGTCACCCCTAGGATTTGAACTCCTTACCTTAAGTAAACACACTTCTCATTAATGAAAAACTCAAAAATAATCAAAATCCAGCGAGGCAAAAAGCTGACCGGTAGTGCTTCAAATCTTCTGATATTTTAACCAGTGTCCAGACATCGAGGTTTAGGTCTGCAATTTTTTATATTTGGGATCTACTGGCAGTTTTGCATGAATGATGGTCAAAATTCCAGAAAATTACAATTCAGCGCAATTGAAATTTACAACGTAAGCTGTTGTAACACAATACAAGGAAAAAACAACAACAAAAAAAAAGGTTAGAGGCTTCACAAGAACGGGTTGAAATGCTTTTATGCTGATGCAACGTTAGAAAAATAGCGCATTTATTTTGATCATCGCATACAAGAGGAAAAAAGACAAGGAACACCAAACTTAAATCCCACTCTAATCTACTTCATTGTGTCATGCACGCACGACTTCACTGCTAAAGCAACAAAATAAACACGTAATATTATTGACAAATAATATTATATAAATTTGTGGCTCTCGTCAATTTTTAGACCTCACTTGGATCTGCTTTCCTTCCACTTTGCTCACCAATTTCAAATTCTTTCTGTTTCTGCGTAAAACAAGCCTTCTTGGTAATTGTTTTTAGAGCCCATCCCATTGGAAGGGGAGTTAAGCACTGGCTCTGTTCTTCACATTGTAACTGCACAGTGGGAATCCTGCTACTTTCATCCATTAGCTTTGAAGCGTAAACTTGTTTAGCCTTGTCATAAGGTGTTTCCTGTTCAGGCAGTTGTTTGTGTTAACCCGTGTCCAGATGTGCTTGTAACAATGTAAAATGGCTGTAAGCTCTTATACATCCTTCTTCGGGGCACGGGAAAAGTAGCGAGGCTTGATCATTTTCAATATCATCATCATCATCTTGGTCTTGACTGGTGGTCTCGCTGGTTGCTTCTGGATCCCGTGTAGATCTTTTCTTTACATGTCTGTCTCACGTTCTTGAAAGATGGCTTAGTCTGCAATGGGGGGTCAAACACTTCAAAGACTTCCCGGATCTGCAAAACGCCCTCAAATTGAGACCATGGTATCAACTTTCCTGAACCCACATTGAACGCTCTCTACACACATATTCCGTGCTCTTCATACTTGAAGTTGTTAAGCAGGCTAACACCCTCCCATTTGACTGGCGGAGTAATTGACAAATTGAGAGAGACATAACTAGCTTTTGCACAAGACTCTGGACCAGACTCCATGGCAACTTTCAGCTCCACAGCTCTTGTCACATCATGACCCTTGTTAACATGTCTTCCTACATCTCCCTTGATAGTTGCTGCTTGACAGTCGCAGACTCCTTTGCTGCCTTGAAGGTCAGAAAAGTAGTTCCGTTCTACAACCACCCCAGCGATGTCACCTGCTAGTTTAGCTGAAACAATTGTATACCCACTGTGGTAACAGCTCGCATTACCTTGCTTGTAATAAGCTCTTTCCAATTCCAGAAATTCCAGTCCTACATTATAGATACCACGGCGGCACTGTCTTGTGAACAGTTCTGAAAGACATGCACAAATGTTTGAGACTCAAAGTGCTCGTTTTCCTCGACTTTCTGACTGCAAGTGTAATATGCCATGGTAGCCCACGCTTAGCAAACCAATCCGACTGTGGCTCTCAAAATTTCCGTGGCATGAATTTCATTGCCCAATCCTGAACAAGGAACACATCAGATTTGCTCTTGATGTTAGCTAAGACAGAACGCAACTGATGGGCTTTCCAGGACATGATGTTATTTTTTGCTTGCTTGATAGTGTGCAGCATGTCCTCCTTATCCTCGTCATTGCAAAGTGCATGAGAACACTCACTTAACAAGGTAGTTAGAACTTCCTGCAACTGGCAACACTGCATGCATGACTCATTTTGTGGGTGACTGCAGCAAGCTTGAAAGTCAGGGTCTGTCAAATCACTTAGGGTGTAAGTCCTACAGTAAACAGCAATGCTCGACGACTCAACCACATGGACCTGAAACACACCGAAGACGAAGCAAACCGCAACTGTTTTTTACAGGTACAATGTCAATTGCAATACTTTTTTGACTAAGCAACACCCCCGTCCCCCATACTCCCTCAAATAAAACCCACATTCCATTAGGTGTTTCTCGTACTAATTTTCAAATAAAATATAGCAAAAATATTCAGCAAGATATTTTCACTTTAGGAAGGTAATTTGCAAGACTTGCTGTGTATAATGTTTGTCCTATTTTCATGAATTTCTTCTGCCAAACCTCACACTGAACTATAAAACGAAATAAAATACCTTGTAGTCACTCTTAAGGTATTGCTTCAATGAGCGCAGCTGTTGCTTCATTTCTCTCGCCCAGATTTCCGTTTTACCACAGTCAACCAGTTTATCAACCAGTTTGTCCAAGTAATCAAATGCCTCAGTTCCTTGAGCAGAAAAGTTGTCAAGTCCTTGTAAAGACTTCCTAACAGACGCTGAACACTTGTCCAAAACTCTATCTAGTGTTCGCTTGCTCATGGACTCAAAACCTCTTTCACTACAGTATTGTTGGTACTGTTGCACAATACGCTCAGGTATCATCATTCTGATCATGTTTGGGGTTTTGATAACCTCACCAGTTGATAGCTTCAAAAGCCTTTCGCCAAAAGGAACATCTTGGAGAACATGCGGACTTGTGATGAACGAAATGAAATCTTCTAATTTCCCCAGGTCAACTTTCATTCTCCAGTATTTGTGGCTTGGAATCGGTTCTGCTCTCCCATGTAGCAGGGTATGGTTTGGAGCTATGTTATAGTGGTAATTGGTGAGTGTTGGGGTAAATTCCTGCACCTCTTTGAAAGACAACTAGTCCGACAGGATTGAGAGTATTTGCTGTCGAGTACTCCAGTGCTGAGCATTTAAGTAACTCTCAGCAAACACTTCGATAAGCTCCAGATCCTTCTAACTTCTCCCGCCAGTTGTTCTTAAATACCCTTTGCGCTCACATAATTCATTCCACAAGCATTTTGAATCTTTTGGACCAAGGACATCCAGAACTGCTGAAATGCACTGCTCGGCTTTTCTCACATATCGGCACTTAGAACGGCTGTGTGCCTCATTCCATGGTACTGACAGTACGTGGTTCACTGGGCTGATGTCTCGAGCCTGTAGAAAGCAGTTGAGTTGTTCCCTGGACTCATCTTGCACGTCGGTTAAACTACCCTCGCTTTCCTGTGAAGCCTTGTCTGGTACATAAAATCTCTCTTGTTTATACTTGCTTTTACATTCAGTTTCAGTGGTTGGAATGGAAAAAGAAATGTCGCTATCAGTTTCACGATTGACCTGAAGTGCAAAAAAGGAAAGAAGAGGTTTGAATTGCATGTGCGACGCTAGGGTGGGCCTGGTGGGTGGAGGGGAAAGCGATTAGGTACTTTTGTCTATCTTTTTGAAACCCAATAGGCCACTTTTGATATATTACAATTCAACTCAATAGTGAGGTTTAGAGTACACAAGCAAAAGAAATAAATAAACATGGTCATTCAATTTTCTTTGTTTGTGTCCTCCAGGCATCGCTGTCAAGCTTAGACCAAGAGAGGGTGCCCTGGCTAACCGAGTTACCCAGATAACTGAGCTACCCTGGGAGAGCCAATTGTTCATACATTCCTTTAGAAAACACATTGAAGTGTTTACATGCCAGAAAGGGTGACCCGGCTAGCCGAGGAGAGAAACTGCTAAAGCAGCATTACATTCCAAGATAGCCTTTAAAGTGAACTGCCTCTAGTGACTACGCTCAATTAGAAGAGCGAAAAATAATAGCCCAAGACACTGAAAAGCAGCTGCTAGTGGAACAGGGATTAAAAATTTACACTTGCTGCCAAAACGTTTTTTTTGTCCGTCATCTGGTTTGTTGTGCTTAGCGGCCACTATTTTCAGTGAATGAAATCTTCGTATATTTTTATACCACGATTTTACATTTGTATTTCTTATTTTAGCATTTTATTGAGGGCTACATACTCACCAGGTTTAACTCGCTCAAACTATCTGCGATCTTAGCAACTTCTGTCATATGCCCTGTTTTAGGCACTTGTTCTTTATACACGCTGAACATCTTTCTACATTTTACGCAAACTCTTTCCAAAAAAAGGCAAATGTGTTAACGCTACAAAAATTATTCCAAGGACTTGTGATTTTAGACGGATAGAAGATTTGAAGCCGGACCAAATTTAACTGTAGCTATTTTTGAAACCATAAACAAATAGAACAATTGAGAAAGGTTGATGGTGCAATTGAAGGATTGGAAGGGTTGAGGGAAAAATAGAAATGTGATGTGTTTTCTTCATTACTAACCTAACTTAAAATTTTTTCTTCCATCAGTGGAAACTTTGTACCCAAAAACTGGAGTTTTGCTTTATATCTGGATAGACTGCTTTTATATGACAAACACAGTGTGAGCAGCTGATGGAATACGGGCTCCAATAAATGAAAGTTGGAGCGGTCGCAATTAACTGGCTATTAATAGTTCATCAAACACTTCATCGCTTACCTGAGCCCACAGGGACAAACTGATTTGTAACTTCCAATAACTTAATGGATTGGGACAAATTTATCCCTTTTTGAATTGTTGGTACTTTCCGAAGGTCCTTGCAGTGGCTTGAAACAACTTCCTCTACACTATATAAACCACTTGGCCTTCGTCAACCTATGCCCAATCGTGCCCGATGAGCAGGACAGATGGTCATTTCCAAGAAGGTTGATGGCTTTTCGAAACACCCACATTTTGCCAAGATAAGTTCCACTTCAGTTTGAACAAAGGAAAATTTCAAGAACTTTTTGTGTCTTTTAATCTCCTTATTACAGTGGGTGAACGGTATGATGGAATTTGAGGAACTACTGTGTTTGTCTGTGCCACAAATTCCACCAGCAATATTGAAGAACAAACATGACATTTGTAATCTGTACTCCCCCAGTAATAACCTTGGTTTCTTCTGAGGTGAGTGCATTGTTTATTTAGATAAAGAAGTAATATTTACTTTCCATGGGAACAGTTACCTGTTATTGGCTTCCTAGACAACATACAGTCTCACATACGGAATTAAATTAATTGGTGCGATTTCTAGCACTAATCTGACCTTTTTTCATTTCTTTACTAGGTTTAATAGGAAATTCTCTCTTATTGAAGCAAAGACTCAGACATCGGCAACTAAGAGAGTTTTAAATATGACTGACTCTGACACAATGGATTTAACATATTTGCAAAGTTGATCGTGCGTGACAAATCAGGGAGAAGTAAAAGTTTCGTGTTTCTCTCCTTTTTTTCAAGTTAGTTTTTCACTTGTGTAAGCCATGATTGATATAGATACATTTTTTATAACGAAGTAAATGTAAAAGGATTTAAACGTCTTACACAGTGATTGCGATGTCTCTGACACCAATTTTTTTATTTTGGTTTGGGGGTGACTTGCATTACACTAGCTCACTTAGTAAATTTCAATGGCACTGAATTGTGATTTTCTGGAATTTTGACCGGCGCTCATGCAAAACTGCTTGTAGATCCCAAATAAATGAAACTGCAGACCTAAACCTCAATGACTGGAGACTCTTTGGTTAAAATATCAGAAGATTTGAAGCACTACCAGTCAGCTTTTTGCCTCGCTGGATTTTGATTATTTTTGAGTTTTGCATTATTGAGAAAAGTGTGTTTACTTAATTGGGGCTCAGTTCGCTCAGAAAGAACAAGAGATAGAAATAATCACTATGTCTTGACCAAGGAAAAGTCAATATATGCAATTAAGTTGAGAAAGATTCACAGCGATGTAAACGTCTGTGTAACAAGAGGCTGAAAAGTGTGAATTTTTGGGTTCTTGCGGAGTGAAATGCCAGCTTCCCGTATGAAAACCGTTTTTCTTGGTTTTCTGCCGTTGTATTAAATATTTCAAAAAACTAACTTGATTTCCTTTAGTTACTTAGGCCTTCAAACTGACAAAGTCTGAGCAAAATCGATTTTTTGACCGTGGCCACGATTTCTTTGACTTTTATTGGCAATTACTCTTAAAAACCGAGGGGAACTTTACAAAATTTACTTTCAGTGAGAGATGGGGTCTTACTTGAATGAGGAGGCTTAATGCTGTGTATCCTACCATATAGCTGTTTATTTTCTCATACAGAATGTTGATTTAACCATAAGCTCTATCAAAAAAGAACTTGATCTTTATGTTGGCAGTGATGGTGTCCTGAAGGAGGATTGCAAGGTTATTTATGTTGTTATTGTTGTTCACATGTACTGGCTTCCTGTACATTTCTTATCTTTCATCAGTTATTTTATTTACACTTTGAAAGTAACAAGAATGTAGTGATAAAACAATTTAAAACAATTTATTTCCCCCTAGGATTTAGAGAACAGTGACAGTGATTGCAGTCTCCTGGAAAGACCTTATTGGATGCAGGGTGCAAAAAAAAGCTCAGTATCATCCGTTACCTGTTAATTATAAGTTTTTGTAATAAACTTTGATGAATTGCATTTTTAGCTAGCAAGAGTGCAGCATGTGTGTGTCATCATTATTATATTTACAAGTATTCTACCGTTGCACATTGAACAAGGATTTTTTTCCAAAAAGGCTTAATTGCTACTCTAGGATCCAGGCAATAACAATGTACTTGACAATTGTTATCAGAAAATGTAAAAGTAGAGTTGCCACACTCAGATGAGTCATCAGGTGATTGCACAAATGAACAAAAAATGTACAAAGGCCTTTTCAACCAGGTCTTATCTGTTAAAACACATACAGCTTAGGACGTGCAAGGGAAACCACAAGGAAATGTGAGTAAATACCACATTCTAACATAATTAAAAGCTGAATTAAAGGATATTAAGTTTAAACATCAAAGCTTCTTATTAAAAGACACAGGGCATTAGATGTTGAGTGTTGTGGGCCAGCTTATTCCGGTTTTAACCTTAATTCTAAGGCCTGAAGGCCTGAAACATTTTTGGGCCCCCAACTTGCAAAGAAGTCTGCATTTGCCACTGAAAACTGTGTGAAACTAATAAGATAACAATAGGCCTTCACTTCTTGGTTATGTCTTGCCATTTGTTGAGCTGCGCAACATTGGTAGCAAACTTTTGCCATGCATACCTATTTGTCTCCCGGACAATTAAATCTACCATTAAGTCTCCGAAAATCAAATCAAAAAAGAAATCATACCAACAACAGCAGCTTTATTTATCGCTTATAACTTCTTTTATCAATCAAATTACATAGTAGTAAGGTATTGGTACCTACTGTCAGACTCTGCCTAATGTTGGACACAAAATAAAAAAGTCACCAGAATGTAAAGGAACAAACCACATAAGAAAAGAAAATAGCTTGCAAGGGAAAACAAATAAATGTCATTGTTCCTACTACGTCTTGTCTCATTTCTTTCGGAATTCTAACAAACAAAACACTTTTCTCACCTGTGGCAAGATGGCGCTTGCTTTCTTTCCCTTTAAATTTCCTTTACACAGACAAAAATCCTTTGCAATGAGTGTAAAATCCAACACATCATCCTCAAAGCTTCGTCAAATTATTTTCATAGCCATTTTGTGTTCCATGACCCTGATCAGGGTTAAGTTCTGATAGCATCTGCTGTTCAAGAACGTTTTTCGCATAGGCCTGCAATACCAATTCTAACACTCCCTGTAACACTAGAACAAAGACTGAAGCGATTTGATTTTAATGAACAGATCACGTATTTGACAGTTATTTACCGATCATAAGAGTCATACCGGATGCAGTGTTACAGTCATTACAAAATGTATTAGTTTCTTGTAAAATAAGTTTAATTTGCACTGTATTGTATACCGAAGTACTGAAAATCAATTAACTACTAATTATTAACTTGGAAAATTAAATATTTTGATCGACCCCGATAGCTCAAAACCCCACTTACTCAAGCAGTTTTTCATTTCCCTTCAGAATTTGAGTTACCAGGGTTCTACTGTATGCTGAATTGAAATGCATGAATAAAAAGACAGAGATTAATATAAACTTAGTATTCATTGACCCTTCGGTACCCTGTTAGCTGACAAAAGGGCTCTAATTTTAGTCTTCAAGCAAAATGCCTCCCCACAAAACCCTTTTATGGAGGGACGAAGGCATGTTTGCTGCCATTCAAAGTGTAATGAGTGGGTAACTTTCAATTTGCAAAGCAGCTGCCGAATTTAATGTTCCAAAATCTAGTCTTGGCCATCATATTCATAGGAGGTTACAGCATGGAAAAACGAACGGCCCAGATATGCTTGTCACCCCTACTGATAAGGCCAAGCTTGCAGCATATCTTGTAGATGTCAGCAAGCAAGGATATGGAAAGAGCAAGGAAATAATCATCTTCATGGCAACCCAAATGGCTACCAAAAGAGGAAAGGAGGTTAAAGGGCATTGTTTATCAGATAAGTGGTGGCAACATTTCTTGAAAGGGCACCCAGATGTCTCCATGTGCTCTACGGAGAACTTTAGAACTTCATTTTATAGGCGGCTGTTGGAGATGATGACGCACAACAACTATGGATCTTTGCTTTAAAAACACACCTAATTTTCAACTTGAACAAAAGTGGTTTTGAGTTTGATGCAATCAACAAGATCGTTGCTGCAGCAAGAGGCATGAAACATGAACTGAGAGTGTCCAATGGTCAGTAGGAAAAGGTTACTGTATTGGCGTGTGCGTCAGCAGCTGGCAAAAGTATTCCACCGAAGTTCATCTTCAAAAGTCTTAGTGGCTAAGTACCAAATGGTGTTCAGGAAGGTGCTCCATGAGGAACCTTGTTTGCGGGAAGTCTGGCTAGATCAAGAAAGATCTATTTTTTGTATACTTCCCGAATGCCCCATACTGTTGCTGGTAGATGGCCACAAAGTGCATGTTACAGCGAAGCTGATCGAAACAGCAACAGCAAATAAAGTTCTGGTCTTCTGCTTCCCTCTGCCCTCTTTGCACCTTTTGCAACCTCTGGATCTATCCCTCTTTGGGCCGCTTAAAAGAGGATGGGTGCGCACCTGTGCTGCTTTCAGTCACATCACCTGTGCAGTTATTAATCAGTTCAATTTTGCAAAAATCTTCAATGTAGCCTGAAGTAGCAGCACAACCCCAGATGTCATAAGGAAAGGTTTCCAAAGATGTGGCATTTACCCGTGTGATCCCTGTCTTTGACTACAGCAAGTTATCTCATGTGAACTGTGCTTAATTATGAAATATGAATGAAAAAGTGATTTAATAGTATTTATCATATTTCTCCAACTTTATCGGTTTGAAACCTAGCCATTAATTTCAAATTTGTTGTAAATCAAGAATTAAGTTTGTGGTTAACGTTAAGAAGTAGAAATAATACTGGAAAGTGAGAAACAGGGCTTTTCAGAGTAGAAGTCTACACCAAGACTTCCATCGCAAACAACATGTCAACTGGCACAACTGATATGACAGTTTGACAGCAAAACATAGGAGTTGATGCAACAAATTACCTCTTAGTAGATCGATTTTGCATACATACACGTGCTATCAATACTGATTTTGGCCAGGGCCAACTTTGAGTGTTTTTTTCTAGCTTTTTCTGATCGAGTATGTTTTCTTATAAATCTATTATGCAAGATTTGTTGCTTTTGCAGGAAGCAGTGGTCAACAACCAGAGGCTTGAATGCAAAATTTTATTCAACAAATCCAAAAGAATTCTTTGGCGTGGCCCAGCACAGTTTTCGTACATGCTTTTGCTGATGCAATTCAGCGTACGCACAAGGATTGGAAAAAACAAATATGCCATCAATAGAGTGATCCGGCAATCAACACCTGCACTATCTGTGCTATTTTTCTCTATGTTTGAACGGATTGTATTAATGGCTTTAGTCTTTTATTACAAAAATATATTAGAAAAAGGTAACAATGCAAAGAACCCAGCAATTCTCAGCTTTTTCTTTGTTACCGAAGAGATTCCAGATGACGAGATTTCTTGGTGTCTGATGCCCACGGACATTCCAGGGAACCTTTTGCCCAAGACGGCAACGGCAGATTGAAACTGTTTATATTTCTGTACATCAATTGCCCTGACAGGCACTGAAAAGTTGGCACACATTCTGAGCTACTTGTGGCAGCTGAATTTTTCTTAGAGGCCCACCTTTACACTTTGCATTTGTATTTTGTAAAGAACTTTAAGAACTGCAATTACAGTGAAAGTACCTGGTTTGCCATTGCCCTGTCTTCAGAGAATGAGCATGTAAGAAACAGCAAGATGTGGTAGTACAGGAAGCAACAATCACTTGCCACAGTGGGAAATGGAGGGCCATGCTTCAAATAATGGCATTAGTGTCAGTTATCAGTTGACCAATTTTTGCAGCATACCCAGTGTGAGCCAAGCAGTGAGGTCGTTTTGCCATGCAGTAGAGAGCCCAAAAATGCAACTGCCTCATCAGGTGTTGAAAGAAAATATGATCTTTATTACGTGAACAAGGACATCCTTGGTACCTCAAAATGCCACTCTAGAGCCGAACCACTTTGTACCACTTCAGCCATCAGTTGGTTGTAACAGGCCAAGGGTGTAGCTAGGGGGGTCCTGGGGTGCCCATTACCCCCTTTTGTAGGGTTTTTTAAGCAAACAACCCACAACAGGTGGCGATCGTTGAGAATTAAGCCCACTTTTTAAAATTTGTTTTGTATCAAAGTATTTTGGTCAGTGGCTCTTGTATTAAGTTTCCGTAAAATAAATTGATCCATATTTAGCCCTCAAGGTGCTGTTTATCACTACTTCTTCACTTTTAAAGCATTCAGAGTGTCTACCTCACTTTCATTCAACGTAATTCTTCCTATGACACAATGGCTACAAGTTTTTCTCTATTCAGTTGTCATATTTTGACAAAAAAACAGAAACTGTACCATTCTTTGGCAAACATCTGACCTCAATACAATGGTTTACCATTGCAAATGACCTCATAATGATGTCACAGTAATGTGTGCATATCATTTTGATAACAGCATTGTACTGAGCACGTAAAATTTGATATCAACCAATGGTTTAAGTGCTTTTCAACTTTTAGGTATGGGTCGCACTTGGAAAATCTTTCCCAGAATTTCTTTACTTGTCGGTGGAAATCTGTCATCGTGGGCCTTTGCCTATTGTGACTGCACGTTTTCTGCTTCAGCCAAAACTTTGCGAATCGGCAAAACATCAAAGATGCCGTAGTGCTTGGGTGGTGCAGGCAGATTTTCGAAAAGTCAACCCAAACAATGGGAATCACAAAGGTAACTGTCAATGCTTGTCAGCGTAACATGAAAAATTATACACGCGGGAAGCTCAGTTCTAGTTTGCAGTCTTTCATCATGAATGGACGAGGCTATTATTATAATCCCGCACAATTTCAAGGTTTTCACGGTTTTTACGGCGATAGCATGGAATACCCGCAGTATGCTCCCATCTACCATGATGTGACTTGGAAGGGGAATGTAACTGAGCACTTCACATGTGAGCATTGCCCAGGAAAACAGTCTACCGGCCAGGTCCATGGAAGCAAGTGCTTCACAAGCGTCATCGTCTTCATCTTCCCAATTGTCTTCTGATCCTGAACCCGCAGATACTGGAAAACGATCTTATTAAAGATGGTCAGGTGATGAAGAAAAAATGCTATCAACCTGTGGGCCGAGAATTTCGATTGCATCAACAGCAGTCAAGCTCGCAAAGCTTGGGATGACATCAACAAGCAAATAAATTTGAAATTTGGTACTGACAACTATCTCCCACTAGTACAACCCTCCGTTTCTGTCTAAAAGTTTTCCTTTCCGGTTGTGGTTTCAAATTTTTCTGGTTTTTTAGCCGGCAAAGATGAAAACTTTTCCCAAATGTGACCCACACCTTACTGGGAGAATTTCCAACAGTTTCCCATTGGTAAACCATTTATAAAGAAAAGTTAATTTATTCTATTTTTAATGCCTTACTATTGATAAAACATTGGGAACTCACGACATGAAGTTCAAAAGTGTGATAAAACAAGTGATCTTATGTAATTTTGTCTGCTGAACAGAATGCTTCAAACATGCAAGTGTGATATAAAAATGATGTTATTACACATGGTAAACTGTCACTAAACCGATAAAAACGGGCCTTCTAAGCCCAATAGTTACTTTTATAACAGTGTCTCATTTTAATTCCTATTGTACAAAGTTTTTGCTTCTTTTTTCAGTTCAGCTTGGTATAACAATTATTTAATGCAGATAAATGCAGTTTTTTCACCGGTAGCCATGAGTAACTATGAGTAACCATGGATAACCAAATGACGGTTAAAAGGATACTCTTAATATCGATCAGTTAATTCATGGTTTCCCATGGTTGACCGAGGTTACCTGTTGATTTTCTTGTATAGCGGTCATTTGAATTACTCTAAGATAGCCTGCTTTGGGAGTACCACCGGTAGTTTGTAATTCAACAATTACTTTATTATTTCATTCCTTTTTCAACGAGAAATAAGGTGGAGATGACCAATATGGCACACCATCTGTAGCAAAATTACTTTTCGACATATTACGACTTATTGCGACTCATATTAGACATATTACAACTCATCATGTATCGAATAGACATGAAACAGGTCGAAATAGGTTGAAATAAGTAATGTGATATCATCGTTATGTAATTCTATCTCGAAATACGATGGTTGTCATGGCTATACCATGTAATGCAAAGCTCGTAATGAAGTATACCATGTAATGTGAAGCCGGTAGTGACGTTTGAACCCTTGGTTACCGCCTGTTGTTAAGGACGCAACCTATTCTCCTACACGAAGCCTATTTACCCCAGTTTCTCTCAGCTCGATACAGTTCTGCCATATTTTGATTGTTTTGCTCTTTGCCCGATCGTCTTCTCGTGAAAGTGATCATTCAAGCTCACAGTTCGCTCAATAGGATTATTGCCGCTATCTATTTACATTTGGTTCTTTAGATTTATTGCATTATTTATTTAGTGTTATCTCATTGTTGTCGTCTGCAGCTCCTCGATCTGTTCCTCTCTCACATGCTTGATCATTGCTGCCCTCAATCATTGTCTGTTCGATCCATCTTTCTTGTCTTTCTTTTCGCTCATTTTTGTTCGTAATTTTTAAGTCTTAACTGTCTGATAGAATCATGTCCGGATATTCTCCTGAATTGTTTGTGGAAAATGTGGACCAGGAGTTTCTTTGCAGTATCTGGTGAGTGAATGTTATTCCTGCATATTTTGCAGCAATTTAAGAGTTCTCTGCCAACCCTGGAACGGTTTCAAAGACGTTACCATCCTTTGACAGTCCTAGCCTTACTTGTAGAGACCTTTTTCGCTTGGGCGGATTGTTGTCCTATTACAGACCACGTGGTATTCCCTAGAAATTTGTTCTTTTATCCATCTAAAAATTATTTGTTCATATACACCCAGCTATTTGAAAAATTTGAAGGAAGAATTCTCAAGAGTATCATCACATGGTCTGAAATGGGGCAACAAACCGCCCAGTCGAAAAAGGTCTATTCCTATATATAAGTAATGCCATCAACTTTTCCATCGAAAATTGCAGAATTTTTTATAGACATATTTGTAGAATCAATTTTTAGGGCTGTGACAGCATCCATTTTTGTGGCTACTACCAATTTTTTTGGAATAAATTGTGACATGTTTTTTTGTTGTTGTTGCAGTTATGGTGTGTTCAACAAGCCAGTGTCTTGTCAAGATGGGCATTCCTTCTGCCACCACTGCATCACCCAGTGGCAGTCAAATAATAATCATTGTCCAGTCGACAGGAGAGTTTTAAGTGGTACTTTGGTTAGAAATCTTGTAGTTGAAGGTGCTATTAGCAGGAGAGTAATGAAGTGTCCATCAACGATCTCTCTTCCTGGTGGCTGCAGCTGGACTGGGCCAAAAGCTGGTCTGGAGAATCACCTTCCACATTGCGATATGAAGATTGTGGAATGCAATTTTAAAGGTAGAGGATGCATTCTTCGTTCTTACCAACGTGAACTTGCCAGTATCTGCTAATTTGCCCTCACAGGACAGAGAAGTGCCCTTCCTCTGGTGTGGATGTTCCACATAGTGATCAATCAGGTCTTGATGAGCTTTTTGTTGGCAAATTGGTGCCATGTCCGAACAATTGTGGGATTCAGGTTGAAAGGTAGATTTTAGTTAATTATGTATTGTTATTGATGGGAGCTACTTGTGGTAGATACTCTTCATTTGCTCTTTATGTAAAATATTACTTGCTGCTAAATCTTTTCCACTCATTTTTCTTTAGATGCAAGATGCTGTCCCACTTGGCTTTTGTGTGTTCAAAGGAAGTGTGACCCTGCCCCCTCTATGCTGTAGGATGTACAGAGGTGCACTCATTAGCAGATTCAGATTCCTCAAGTCACTTCAAGCTTCTCCTCAAAGCTCGTGTTTCTGGGGCATGTGGAGTAAGTCTTTGTAGCAATGATTTAGTTATTAAATATCCATCAATGAACATACCATTTAACAAATATTTGTCATTACACATGTCGTCTTGTAATCGTAATAGAATAATTGAATATTTTCAAATGCCATCTTTTTTCCAATATACAATGATTTTACATTTTTCCTTTTTTCTTATTTACTGATATTTCAAGTTCCATTGCCATTAATAAATTATTTTCCAAAAACACTGTCGTGATTATTTTTTTTAAAGGGTGTAGTTTCTCTACTGTCAATTACAGTAATTTTAAAACATTTTTCCCAAATTTTGTTGGGTCAGGCTTTCTTAACTTCCTTGGAAAAATTGTTATTATTTTATTTCTTTTTCACTGGCCTCTCTTTCTAAAAAGTACTTGGACATTTCTTTTTCTAAAGAAATGTCCCCTAACTTTGACCATTATCTACGCTTTCTGAAATCAAGGCTCGAGTTGGAGAAAAAAAGTGGCGATATGGAAAAATGGGAACCTCTTGCAGAATATATACCTACTGATAGATAGCATCACTTCTTCTGAAGCGTTTGCAGCTATCAACTTTGCCAACCATCTCGTACATACGCTGTCACCTACGAGCTTTTTACAGCAATCTGCTCTTTATCTTCGCTCTCACATACTAGTAATGCTATACGTAATCAACCTAACAATACACTTGAAACACTTGTTTCGTTTTCTTCCCCTTTGTACCATCTTCATTGTTTTTTTTCGTTTTATTGTAATGTTAGATTTATTTTTGTGGATTAAAAGGTGCTGTAAACACTATTAGTGTGAGCATTGTAAGTATAGTATTGTAAGAATAATAAGTTTCGTCTAGTACAATAGTTAATGTCAGCTCTGTAAGTAGTTATTCCCAAGTAGTATCTAGTACTGTAATCATTTATTCTGTGTTCTGTAAGGCAATAACATTAAAAACAAAAAACAAAACAAAAGTACTCGGAAGTATAATTTTCCTATTGGCGATTTGTGACTAGTTCCGGCTTGTCCAGAAAGCATAACTATCACTGCAAAATTTCATGTTTTGTGCCCATTACGTAAATTTGATATACCTTTCAGTCTAGTATATGAATATTGCCTATGAAGTTCAAACAAGATCTATATTCGATAGCGTGGCTTTTGCTAGTGGGTCAGTCAACGTAAGCGGGCGGAGCGTGATGGGTGATTAGCTAATGAGGGGCCTAATGAGAAGGAAAGTAAAAAATGCCTGGAAGCATTTTTGAACAACTTGTCGATCAATCTCGTACCCAGGGTTTCTCTTTTTCACACCCCTGGAGCGAGAGAGGGGTGGGAAGAAGAAAGACCCTAAGAACAAGACTGCTTTTAGGAGATTTTTGTGTCTACTTATTTTATTATTATTTTTTTAACCAGGATCAAAAAACAGTAAGACTCTCTGCTCCTCTTGACAACTAAATCCATGGAACTACCTCGTTGAGAAGGTAGACTGCCTGCGAGAAGTTTAAGTTTCAAGTGAATGAGATGGAGTGGGGAGGCGAGGTTGCAGGTGCAGAGAAAATAGTCTGTGGTTTTGCCGCCTTTGAAACCTGATCGATTGATGGTTCCGCCCTATTTGCAAACCGATAACATTTTGCGGCAAAGCTATTGTTGTGATATCTATCTGGTAACTGAACAATTTGAGTTTAGTTGAGTTCGTTGTTTATTTTCAGTGAACGTTTTAACCGTAAACCCTTGGAATGATGGAATGATGGAATCAGCCATGAGAAACATCAAAAAAGTGTCCCTAAAAAATAGACGATATCGACTTTTCATGATCTCCTCTTCTCTTCGTTCTCTTATTTACATAATATTAAATGAGGTACAACCGACTACCCGTATCTTCTAGAGACCTCTAGGGTGAAGGGGAAAACTTAAAATGGAGGGTCTCTGAGCAACTCTGCATCTGAGCGGAATGTAGGTTGAAATTATTCAACGTGTGGGCTGTAAACTCTACCAGTCCCTGCTCGTCGCCCACCCACTTTAATCTTTGATCAAACCCACTGACAGTGACCCTAAACAGGCTAACGAGAATACAAATTTATGAGCAACGATTAACAAGATTAGGCTCAATTAATGGCCGCTGTTCGGGAAAGGAGCCCGCGCTTCACGTAGACCAGACTCGAGAAAGCGGCGGAAATCGAGCCTACAATAAGATGGGGGATCCCATAAAAAGAGGCCAACAAATTTACAAAGCTCTTTGCAGCCATGAAACAAGCAACACTCTGTTAAAACTGTCAACTTGTGTGGGCGGACACCCGTAATTGATTGACAAATAGGAGAGGTCCAAAAGATCTTTTCTGTTTCCACCAGATCAATTCGAATAGAGAACTATTTGTTTTGTTGATATTCCCCAGGCCCTGGATCTTGACAGCTCATTTGGAATGACAGGTATCACAGTTGTAAACGTGTGCGTGTGCCATGAGGCAATTTATACTTCAGCATCGCTTTGCCGATACATCGAGGACCTCTTAGGACCACTAAAAGAAACGCTTTTTCACGCTACTCGTTAGTTTGCCCGAAAGCTAATTAGAAATGAGTTTGCCAGCAAGTCCACAACTTAGCATCAGCGATGCAGAGGTATGTCTGAAATTTCTCTTTCCTGAGCCGTGCGTTATCACACTAGCAACTTTCCCACACTTGTCTGGCCTGCTGGTAAATAATTGTAAATGACAAAGGCATTCTTTTGCTTCGTGTTTACTCGTGCTATCGAAATTGAAGCTAACAAGAATTCGTGAATTGATCTGAACTTCTGTGCGTTTTCGTGCATTTGACCTTTGATTTGCGTATCATTGTCGCGAAGTTTAGCTGCGCCGACCAAATACATTTAATTCTTATACAATTTTTAAACCTGCATTTTTCGCATTGCGAAATAAAGTCGCCTGTCGTTTTATCGCTCCTGATCAGAAGTTTAACCGTTTGGTGATGACAACCCCGAATATCGTGCCATGTGGCACAATGACGTATTTCCTATCAAAACAATGCTCTTTTAACATTACCTAATCGTTTTTTACACTAAAAATAAACTATGGATGTAGCCAATCAAAAAGAATCCATTGTGGAATTCATAGATCTCATTGGCTAGTCGAAATTCACTTTTTGTGTATGCGGCATGACAAGCAAGGTTCTATTCAAAATGGCGTCTTCGAGCAAGCGACCATGCATGACTTTCACGGCTGAAGCAGCTGAAATTTGTGCCTGAGGTGGCAGTGATGCTGAAAGTGATATTGACAGTAACACTGGTGGAATTTCGAGTGGAGAAGAGTTTGATTTAGACCAAGAACTCGAAGGAAATCGTGCTTCAGAGAGAGAATGGAGGTAAGCGATAGTGTAAACAACATGATGAAATATGAGTGCATTGGTATTTAGCCTTTACTTAGCCCAAATTTTGCACTTTTCCCGTCATCTTTTTGTGAAAAATGAAACTACAAGTCTTTAGTAAACTAAAATGATGGAAATAGAAGCTTTCTGGGCCCGATTTATTCATTTCTTACCACAATTTTGAGTGCCATACAATCAGGTTATTTTTTCGCGCAATGCATAACTCGAGCCTCCAAACATGTGTTCGCGAGAAGAAAGACAGAAAGAAATATCATGGTTATTTTGTCATTCGTTTGCATTTTCTAGTGTCCAAAGAATTTGCAAATAACATTTTCTTTCTCTGAGAACCCTTTTCTGATGAAATTTTATGGAATTGACGTATAATATTCCTTTTACTTGTTTCATTTGTATGTGGACATAACCTTGGAATGTTGTCGGGAATGTTTCATTAATAGCGGAAAAATCTTGGGTTTGATCAAGTTATTTATTGTAATTCTGTTTTTTACTTCACTGTTAGTAGTGTACAAACAACGCTATATGTATTTTATCGAGCCCTAAAGAGTAAATATAATAAGGTTTTGAAAGAAGAAGTTTTTTGTTTGATTTATATATCATCAGTAATGATCTCTCCAGTTTGTGACCTTTGATCAAAGGACATTGTAAGATCTAAAGAGCAAATTTTAGCTCTCCTGATTTGTTTTTTTTTGGTGCAAAATTTGCTTATTAGCTGCTGAACCTTTCATTTTATGTTGGTGTTACAGTTTTGTCCCTTCCAAATTCTCAAAAACTCATTTCACATATGTTTTTTTTCCAGTGAGCATGAGTCAGATATCGAAACTATGATTTCTGATAGTGACTCTAGTGAGCAGTCGGAAGATGAGGTAAGTGACTCTGATGCGTCTGCAGAGGAACAAGAAAGACCACCAGGAAGAGGTAGGAGACTACCCCAGCAGAGGCCAGCAAGGGGTAGGGGCAGGGGTAGGGGAAGGGGTGATCCTCCCCCTGCACCTGCAGCTCTACTTGCACCTGCAAGTAGAAGTTATGAGGATCCTGATACACCAAATCAGATTCCCCCTTTTACCCCAAGGAGACCACCCTGATTGCATCTGAATATGCCAGTGCTAAGAGGTGCAATAACAAGGGCGGTAGATTTTTTCAGGCTTTTCTTTACAGCAGAGCTTCTAAGAACTATCTGTACCCATACAAATAGCTATGGATGGGGGGCCATTGGCGACAAACCCTACTATGGTGACAAGGAAGGTGACTGGGTTGAAACTTCTCCTGAGGAAATAGAAAAATTGATTGCCCTCATTTTATATTGTGGCCTGGTACATGTTAGCTCATTTCACCGATACTGGAGCACAAAAACTTTATACCATGGGTTGTGGGCATGGAGAATTATGTCCCAAGACTGATTCAAGGCACTTATGGCAATGCTTCATGTTGTCGATCCAGATGAAGAAGATGAGGAAGACAAATTGAGAAAGGTGAGTAGCTTTTTGGATTTTTTCAAGCAAAAATGCAAGGATCTATACCAAACTTTTCAACGTGTGGCTGTTGATGAGAGAATGGTGAAATCAAAACATCGGTCTGGAATTCGGCAGTATATAAAAAACAAACTAACAAAGTGGGGTATAAAGTTATGGGTCTTGGCAGATAGTTTGAATGGATACACCTGTGACTTTGATGTATACATAGGGAGAAATGCACAGCAGGAGGTAAGTCCTAATGGGTCAGGGTATGATGTAGTAATGAAACTTGTTGCCCCTCTGAGGAACCAGGGATATCATTTGTACTTTGATAACTTTTATACTTCTGTGAAGTTTGTGAAAGATTTGTTTCAAGTTTTGATTCCAGCCACAGGTACAGCTGCTGAGAACAGGAGAGGATTCCCTGAGACAATGAAAAAGGGACAACAATGGGCACGACGGAAAGCTCGGGGAAGCATGAGGTGGGAAAGAGATGGAGTATGCCTTGCTCAGCAATGGAAGGACAACCGACCAGTCACTATCCTTACTTCAATTGACAGTGCCAATGATTTTGTAATGGTTGCTAGAAAAGAGAAAGTGGGCAATGTGTGGAGAAATATCAATGTAAAACAGCCTAAAGCATTCGAACATTATAATAACTATATGAATGCAGTTGACTGTTCAGATCAAATTCTTGCAAAGAACTGTGCTCTTCAAAAGTGTATGAGGTGGTGGAAAACATTGTTTTTTCACATGATTGACATAGCTATTGTCAACAGTTACATTCTATTTCAACTTCATCGTGCAGAGCACCCTGACAATGAAGCACTCAAGTGTCCCCAAAAGTTTGCAATTGCAGAGTATTGAGAGGAACTTGTGAGAGATCTAGCGGGCTTGGATGAATATGGAACACCTCCAGTGTTCAAGCCCCCAACAAAGAAACCTGGGGAGTTTGTTACTGTGCATATACCAAAGTTTACTGACACTAAGAGGAACTGTAAAGTTTGTTATAAAGCAACACAGAAGGAAATGAAAGTTTGGTCTTGCTGCAGTGCACCACAATGTAATAATGTTTATCTACATTGCACTCAGGATAAAGACTGCTTTGAGATTTGGCACAGCAAGGAGTATCACTGCGATTAATTGTAAAAAGACACTTGTAGTTGATTTAATTTGTTCTTTGTTAGGTAAGGCCCCTTGAAACCCCAAAGGTAGCATCATAGCACTGGTTGGGGGTACACGGTCCCCGTTTTCCACCTGGTGGTTTTTAGGGTTTACGTGTCCGGCTGTGGTGCATGTAGATTTCTACTTTTAAAAACTAATTGCTATTTTACACAAGTAGAATATTTGAAATGAGTGGCATTTAACTTAAATTGTGCTCATGTAGCCAATGGGTACTTGTATCACCCATGCACCCATGTGGGTGTAGTAAAGGCAAAACAGGGCTTTTGAGGGCACCCGAAAGAAAGAGGCATAACTTTGTGAATTTTCATTGAATTTCAATCAAATTTTCAGGAAATATAGAGTATTTAATGGGAAACAACTTTTCTTTGTTCAGTTTTCAATGCTACATAAAGAGCAGATGTTACTAAAAATTTTCTCCTAAAAAATGTGTATTGCGTGACATTTTAATTAGCATAAATTGGCCTAAATTAATTAATTAAAAGAGATTCAAAGAAACTGACAACATAGTCTTGATGTCCATTTATTTAGCTTTAAAATGACATATAGCATAACAAAATTAGTTGAATACAACATGAGCTGGTCATTTTTTACCAAAACATGTCAAAAATGGCCATTTTTAGGGGGTGTCACCAAAGGGTTAAAGTGCTAGTGATTAATTAAAACAAACTCTTTGCAGGCAAGAGATCACGATGACAGGGACTCCCTCTACAGCTGGGAAGAGTTCAGTGATCAGGATGGCCATCAGGAGGAATTGATTCCCCCATCACTCAGTGAGGTTGGTATTGATTGATCAAGTTCTCTTCTATCGGTCAGCGAACTAAAGACACTGTTGTTTGGTCCAACTACTACCCAATCTTGAACCCCATATTTTGTTAGCTGAGCAATAGCCTAGTCAGATAAGAACGCTTAACTCGACCGGACCGATTAGCAAAAATAATAGCACTTTTTTTTTTCCCTAACTAACCTTGCCTTGCACATAATTTTGGATATAATTTCGTATGGTCGGAATTGTAATTAGTTTTATTTGCATAGCTTAAGGTGGCTCAAAACAGTTTCTAGCACTTAGATTGCGATGGGTCATTTAGAACTACTCCTTATCACTTAATGCTACAATCATGTTATTAAAAAACTGCATGATCATTGCTGAACACATTGTTATCATTTTCGTGACACAACAGGTTACTATAGCAACAGTACGACCTGCTAAAAACGCCCTTAACTACAGCTTTAGGGGCTTATAATTCAAAAATGTCATGGTGAATTTTTGGTTTCTGTTATTAAATTTTAAAAAGTTAAATTAAATTAAATTAAACAAAATTTTTAATGAGGCAACTTTTGGCAAACTTTAAAGAAAATTGTACATAGGGATCTGACCGACCTTAGATTTTGAGTTATTTAGTTAAAATTTAAGCTTATTTATTTAATCCCAGTTTAATATGTATTGCTAATCGCCAGAGGGTTCACAATATTGTTGGCATGTTTCAAAATGTGTTTTAAGGTTTGATATAAAATTTGAATAGTTTCAGTCAATGTGCATATATTTGCTTTTAAGAGCCAACAATATTTATGTGCTGCATGCATACCAGTTAGTCTTAAATTGTGTGAAAAATAATTTCTTGCCATGTAGGGATCCGACAATGGGGAGTTTGAGGAAGTCTTTGAGAGCCTACGCGGCTACCTTACTGAAACACCCAGTCCGGGAATCCCCGTAAGTATACAAAAATATGTTGATCATTCAGCTAATTTTACATATGTACGGGAAAGGAATTTGTTTGGTCAAACAATGTCTATTTTTATTTTAGCGGCAGCATTCAGAACTATGTTGTTGTTAAATCAAAGTGTAATATACTTATTGCAAACAATTTGGAATATAAAGTTTTATTACTCTCTGTTCAATCAGATATTGACTGTCATGGATGTGCAGGTTTATTGGAAAGATCCACGACTCAATTGAGTCACATCTTGAATTCCATCAGCATGTATATAAAATGTACAATGTAATTTAACAAGGTTTGTCTCACCAACTGTGATTGCCTAATTAGAAGAACCATCCAAAGGATAACTGCATGATTTGACAAAATAAATTGCAGTCAGTTTACAGGGAACAAACAGTGAACTTCTTCACAAGACAATAAGACAATTGATATGAAGTCAAATGTAGTTCATTTAGTAGTAGTTCCATTAAATGAAGTTCAGCCAATTATTGTTTGATTCACCAGAAGATTCTGATGATGATGAAGAGAGACAGGAAGAGGAGGAAAGTGACCAGGTTGTTGACATGCAATTTAATTAATTGTCAATAAGCATTTAATTTAAAGTGAAGTGGTATCAATGACCATTTCCTAAATGTAAATGCAACTGCAATGCACTTGTTTATGGCTCAAACACACTCAGGGTGGCAAACTAGGGGTCCCTTAGATGCTCTTTTCTATTTAAAATGTTTGTTGGAAAAGTCAAATGAAACAAGTCTATGACTGATTTTTCAGTGCATAAAATAGATACTGTGAACTTTGCCACTTTGATCGTGGTTTTGCCATTAACATTCAGATGAAACTTACACATATGTACCATTAAATTATTGTCATTAAATTTGTAACACTCATAACAATATTTATCTATACTGACAGCTGTGATGGTGTTTGGATATCTGATCATAGTAAGCATCACTTAGATTTTTTTAAAAGGTATGTCTGAACAAACATTTTGAGTGAGATATATAATTGAACATGTTAAGTCATACTACTGCTGATTTGTGGAATTGGTTGGAGATCTTTAATGGGGGAAGTACCCAACCCTTTGCATAGTTTTGATTGCGTTTGTTTTGTTTTTGTTTGTGTGTAAACCACCCAGCTCCCTGCAGATCCTCCTGGAAATTCAAACTTAGCTTCCTGGAAGTTCCAACTGTACTTGTCCACACCTGAATTCTAGTTATCCATCCATCCCAACGCATACTGTTTGGTTCTCTAATCCTAACCCTAACCCCACAAAGTTGCCCTTTCGCATGTACAATTAAGTCTTGAAATTGATCACACGATAAGTTGTTGTGCCTAGTTTGCATAGCAGATGTTTTGTCTACTCAGGTATGTTAGTTAATTGTACCATCCACTGTCTCAAAAAGACATTTTCAGCCTTAGTAGATTTATACTGCCAAAAATTATATTATTCACGCTTGATTTCTTGATAGAAATCTTGAGCTCATTGTAGTGTTTGTAAGGTACATTTTGGTGCATCATACATAATATACTTAAGCGTGCAATGTAAGTTGGGAAGTTGATTATTAAAGCAGCATGGTGGACTTCTAGATTGGATTCGTGTGTCGTATCTGTTCATTGCAATAATCCAGTTCCATCAGTTGTGGAACGTGACATCTGGCGACGAGGACTGAAGTTGCAACTGCCCAGACCATGGTGTCAATAAAGATAGACGAATTGACGAGTGTAAAACCCTTCGACCCACATGGTGAACCTTCAGGCATGGGAAGGCGATGGCAGCATTGGTTGAAAAGTTTCTCGATGTATGCCGACAGCAAAGGCTTGCTCGTCGAAGCAGATAAAGCAGATAATAAATCCAGAGGAGAGCTTTACACCTTCATTCTGCTGGCGAAGCTGTTCAAGAAATTTTTGAAACGTTGGCTGACACAGGCGAGGCGAAAGATTACGAAAAAGTGGTGAAGGCTTTGAACGATTATTTCATTCCAAAGGTAAATTCGACATACCAAAATCATGTGTTCCGCAGCATGGAGTAACAGGACGGCAAAACTGTGGCTCGGTTTGTGACGTGATTGAGGCAAGTGGTCAAGGACTGTGACTACGGCGAACAAGCTGAAAACCAGATTCGTGATCAAGTCGTGCAGAGATGTAAATCACATGAATTAAGGAAGAAACTACTGGAAAAAGGCGAGAAATTAACCTTAGAGCTGTTACTTTCGATGGCAGCAAATCACGAGCGAGTTCAATCACAGCTGGAGAATATGGAAGGCAGGAAGATGTGAATTTGGTCCGCGACAAGCAGGAAGACAAAGACAAGGAGTCTGTAAAGCGAGCATGCTACAGATGTGGAAAAGTAGGACATTTTGGACGAGACTCTGAATGCCCTGCAAAAGGAAAAACTTGCTATAAGTGTGGAGGAGCTGACCATTTTGGTTTGCAGTGTAGAAAGAAAACAGCCAAACCTCCCAAACCTAGATGGGAAGAGAAGACAAAAGGAAAGAAAAAGAAGTCAGTAAGGTATGTGGGAAGTGAAAGAGATGAAGATGAGTATGCATTTACTGTGAATTCCGCTACATCTCCTGAGAAAATAGATGTGACTGTGGGCGGAGTTGTAGTTGCAATGCTGATTGATTCGGGTGCGAGCACCAATGTGATTGACAAAAATCTGTGGTCAAAGTTAAAGCAAGACAAGATTAAGTGTGTGTCGAGAAAGAGTGATAAGAAGCTTTATGCGTATGGCAGTAAACAGCCGCTGAACGTTCTAGGAACATTCTCAGCACTGGCAAGAGTAGAGGGGAAAGAAACCGAAGCCGAATTTGTTGTTATTAATGGTGAAGGGGCGGCATTGCTTGGAAGAGAAACTGCCATACAGCTAGGCGTGTTGAAATTAGGAACCCGGATCTGCACTGTGACATCTAATGAGACAATCATGTCCGATTATAAAGAAATCTTTGAAGGGGTGGGAAAGTTAAAGAATTACCAAATTAACTTGCATGTGAATCCGGATGTACCTCCTGTGGCGCAACCAGTCAGGCGCACCCCATTTAGTCTTTGAGACAAGGTTAAGGAAAAGATTGAAGAACTGGTAGCCATGGACATAATTGAACTGGTAGAGGGCCCGACCCTGTGGGTTAGTCCAGTTGTAGTAGTCCCAAAGCAGAATGACGAAATACGCCTTTGTGTAGACATGCAAAGGGCTAATGAAGCCATTATCAGAGAACGTTATCCCATACCCACAGTGGACGAAGTGCTCCAAAACCTCAACCAAAGCACAGTGTTCAGTAAAGTGGATTTAAAATGGGGTTATCACCAATTAGAACTCCATCCGGATTCCAGGAGTATCACAACATTCACTACACATTGTGGTCTATATCAGTACAAGCGCCTTATGTTTGGGATAAGCTCAACTCCAGAAGTGTACCAGCATGTCATTCAGCAATCATTACAAGGCTGTGAAGGTGTTGCCAACATCTCAGATGATATCATTATTCATGGGAGGAACACTGAAGAACATGACAGAAGATTGCAGCGAGTTTTGGAGAGGCTGAAAGAGAAGAATCTCACGCTGAATGCAGAGAAGTGCAGGTTCCACATGACCCAGATGGTGTTCATGGGACTGGTGTTAAGCGACAATGGTATTGGCCCTGCGGAAGACAAGGTAAAAGCAATCGTTGATGCAAGAGAACCGCAGAGTGCATCAGAAGTCAGAAGCTTTCTGGGACTGGCAAACTACAATGCTCGTTTCATCCCGGACTTTGCTACGGTCACAGAGCTATTGCGCAGATTAACCAAAAAGGGTGTCCATTTCAAGTTTGGAGAAGAGCAGAAGAACACATTCAATGAGCTTAAGAGGAGGCTATCAAGTGCAGAAACTCTTGGTTACTTTGATAAAAATGCCAAGACACTAATCATAGCAGACGCAAGCCCGGTAGGCCTCGGTGCGATCCTCATCCAGGAGCAGCAAGGCTGGAAAAGAGTCATTAGTTACACAAGGGAGAATCTAAGCGATGTGGAAAAGCGTTATTCGCAAACGGAAAAAGAAGCCTTGGCTGTTGTATGGGCATGTGAATGATTCCATGTGTACCTTTACAGCATTGAATTTGAACTGTACATTGATCGCAAACCATTGGAAACAATCTACTCAAGCAGATCAAAGCCGTGTGCACGAATCGAAAGATGGATCTTGCGATTACAGCCATACAAGTTCCAAGTCAAATACCTATCTGGAGAGCAGAATATTGCCAATTCGTTGTCACGCTTACTGCATGCAAACGAGCAAGCAGAATCTTCATCAGCGCACAAGGTGTCAGATGAATTTGTCAGGTTTGCCGCAGTAACTGCCACTCCTCAAGCGATGACAACACGTGAAATTGAAGAAGCCTCACCAAAGGACAGAGAGTTCGTGGAATTGCATCAGCACATTAACGATGGAAACTGGAAAGGTGATCAGCACAAGCAGTACATACCAGTATGTGGCGAACTGTGTGTTATTGGCAAGTTAATTCTTTGAGGTACCAGGATTGTCATTCCGAGCAAGTTGAGACCTCGAGTACTGAGCCTTGCCCATGAAGGACATCCAGAAATTGTCAGTATGAAGCAGAGATTGCGATCAAAGGTATGGTGGCCTGGGATTGACAAGGAAGCCGAGAAGTTTTTGCAGAACCTGTCATGGCTGTCAGCTTGTAAGCAGTCCAGCAAACCCAGTGCCAATCAAGTCAACCCCATTACCAAGTAACCCACGGCAAGATTTGGCCATAGACCTATTAGGCCCATTACCATCAGGAGAATCTGTCTTAGTCATCGTTGATTACTTCAGGAGGTACTATGAAGTGGAGGTCATGCGTTTGACAACATCAGAGAAAGTCATAGAGTGTTTGGAGAAAATCTTCACCACACATGGACTACCTCAATCACTTCAAAGCGACAATGGTCCACAGTTCAGATTAGAAGTGTTTGAGCGGTATTTGGAGGATAACGGCATAGAACACAGGAAGACCACACCATTGTGGCCACAAACAAACGGCGAAGTGGAAAGACAAAACAAGTCCCTCCTCAAGAGAATGAAAATAGCTCAAGCTGAGGGAAAAGAATGGAAGAAGGAAGTTTGCAAGTATTTGGTAGCATATAGGTCAACCCTTCATACTACAACAGGTGTGAATCCAGCAGAACTCTTGTTTGGCAGGAAGATGCGTACTAAACTACCTGAATTGAGAGAGGAGAGTACAGAGAGTGAGATGCGAGACCGAGATGGCAAAATGAAAGCCAAAGCTAAACACTATGCACACAAGAAGAGGAATTCCCAGGAGTCAGACCTAGCTCCAGGTGACAAAGTCTTAGTAAAACAAGAGCACAAAAACAAGTTGTCAACACCATTTGCTTCTGAGCCTTATGATGTTGTAACCAAAACTGGGAGCAGTGTTGTCGTTGAATCACCAGAAGGCATTCAACTTATGCGAAACACAACCCATGTAAAGAAGTATGAGGAAGCATCACAGAATCCGGAGAAAACAGCTCCATTGCTTGATGTTGCTGATCCTGTAGAACCGGAAGCAGAACAAGAAAAACTGAGCAGCCCGGTTATGACGAAACCAACAAGGGCCAGGAAACTGCCGGAAAGATTTAAAGACTTTGTTATGACCTGAGCGTTATTGTTAAGGACTCTGTTTTGACTTGAATGCGATTGTTAGAAACTTTGTTATGACTTGATGTCATTATTGACTGTTACGGTTCAAAAGACGAGAATTAATAATTTTTATGGCCAGCCATTTTGTGAGTTTAAGTCATACTAGGTTTTTAGTTGACTTTTGATTGTGTTGACATTTCCTTAAGATCATAGTGGTTATACCAAAAAAGGAAGGGATGTAGTGTTTGTAAGGTACATTTTGGTGCATCATACATAATATACTTAAGCGCGCAATGTAAGTTGGGAAGTTGATTATTAAAGCAGCATGGCGGACTTCTAGATTGGATTCGTGTGTCGTATCTGTTCATTGCAATAATCCAGTTCCATCGGCTGTGGAACGTGACACTCATCATCTAATTGTTCAATAGAAATAAATATTAGCATGAAGTGTTAAAGTAATGATGGCGCAAGCAAAGAGAATGTACATTTTGAACATCAAAGTAAGCAATAGAGCTATCAATAAGGGCCGTAACGCATAGCACTGGTTACGGCTGAACATGTTGGATGGGTTCTTGATGTTACGGTTTAACTTTGCTGTTGTAGGTTCAATTCATCCATAAAGTAACAAATAGTTTGTAACAGTTAATTTGTTGTTATGGGTGCAGAGATCAAGGCTACAGTTCAATGAAAACTTAATGACGGCCCTGAGCAAGTTATTTTCTTTTTTTAAGTCTTGGTACTTTCTAAATGAAATAGAAAACAACATGTCCTCCATGATTCCATTGATTTATAGCACCACTCGTGAAAATTTTGAAGAACTCGAGAAACGTTAGAAACACTCGGCTAATGGCTCCTGTTCCAACAGCATTTCTAGTTCTCCCAAACGTTCAATCATGCTTCCATAACTTGATAGAAAAATTGCACATGCTTTGTATTGCTTAATTTTATAATGGTGATAAAATACAGTGTATGATTTAGCAGTTATAATGTTTTTAAATTGAGTCATTGTTTAATGATTTATCATTTCTTTGTTAATTTCATTTATTCATTTTAAGAACAAAGTGAATAGTTAATGTGGTTTTATAGAGATCTCTTGTCATGAGTTGATTTTGTTTTGGACAGGTTCTTTCCTTTACCAGAAACTTGGCTGGTTTGGTAAGGCAAAATTTTCAGGGTATTCCAATTTCAGCTCAGGGAAAATCAAATGAATCAGCTGTCCCAGCTTTAAGGCGGGATTACAGTCATATTTTTGTCAATTTTGGTGAAGTTTGTAAGAATTTTAATTTTAATCTCAAAACACTCTTAAAGCTATAGTAGTACTTCCCCTGGTGTTTTTTCTTTCTTCTTTACTTTTTCTGGTGAAGAGAAGCAGTTCTTTACAACACACTCTTAAATGTTGATCCGTTGCCATGGCAACCAATTTGAAAGCAAGAGCTTTTAGGCGGCATTTAGCCGATAAAAATTCGTTGAATCCTCCCCATTCCAAGTCATTCAAAAGTCCAATCCAAGCCACACTTCCGAAAGGAGGCCTGGCCCCTCAGTACACAACACGCACGCCTTTTTCATTTTGCTTTGGCTGTGTGGTCGCTTGCATTGTTTTATCGTCTTCATTATGCCTAAAGGAAACCGTGTTGGATCCAGAGCGGCTGTTGTCAAAAGGAGTAAAAGTAAAAAACGTTCAGGTTTTCTTGGAACACCCAAATGGAGAAAAGACGAAGAGAGAAAACGACCGAAATCCGCAAGTGAAATCACCTTTGTTGCTGATTCACTCTTAAACCTGAAGTTTTAAATTAAGTTTTCTCTTAGTCCAGACAAAGGTAATTTCTTATTTTAAGATGGTTGTTCTTGATTTGAGATGAATGTTCTTTATTTGAGAGTTTCCGAAAATCGGCTCCTTACTTTAAGATATTGATTTCAAGGACGGAAGGTTTCTTAAAATAAACCTTTCAAAACAAGAAATTGCTTCTTAATTTAAAAGATGATTGAAGATATAGCTTCTTAATTTAAGAACTAACCTTTTGCGGGTGCCGCCAACTGGAGTCTATTTTTGAACATTTCAGATTAATGTTCTCGTGCCTACTCCTGCTTTGTTCGGTTCTAACGAAAATGGGGCAAGCTGGTGAGCCGGCTGGCTAACCTATCCTGTGCACAACGCGGGAGAAGAACCAAAAAAGGGTAATCTCACCTACCCATGCCACGTGGCAAGGAACAAAATCTTGTACCAGAAAACTGAAGCGACGTCCTATGGTACAGGTCACCCCACCCAAAGTGTATACAGGGTATCAAGAGGAGATAAAAATCAGAGTTCATTCCCCATGAATTTCACTATCAATGATGAATGATACCACACAAGACAAAGGAATTTTATATGTTTAACCCTAAACGTACATGTATAATTGTTAACGTTCAAGAAAGGCATAGCATGTCTGAGATCGCTCAAAGTTATTTTCAGAAAAACAAAACAGTTTTTCTGATTGTGGAAGCTTACAGCAGCCCTGCAATTCTTTTTAATTCACTGCATAAGATATACTTCATTATTTATTAATAGTTTTTGCAAATGGAGCTTTTCTTGTAGAGTAATACAAATCGCTGTAAAAATTCATAGATAACTGGCAGTTTTTGCAGTTGCGAAAAATCGCTACTCAAATCTCAGCCAAATACGCACCAAAAAACTCCAGTGTTAATGGACCGTTGCACACTGTATATCAACAAAAGTATAAGTTAATGTTACATAACTTGACTTTTACACTTGGATTGGAACATTTCTTCAAGTAAAAACGCAACTATTCATGGGCTGAATAAACAGGCTAACGTGAGCTGAGCACATCTTCCTACGAACCTACTATTTTTTTCCAAGTTGATTAACCTACCGGCACATTAAACTAAACGCAGAATCCCAGGCTTTACAATTGACACATAACAAAAAAGAAAATAGAACCCTGGTTCAAATGTGACATTACGGCACCCGAACACGTTATTAAAGGTTGCTACATTTTAGTCGTCCTCATCTTTGTTTTTGTATTACAACAAGCTCAGTGATTTAAGTGACGATTGATTAAGACCTGTAAATCCAACCTAGATCCAAGGGTCACCTTCCTTTACCTCCCCTTCAAGGGAGGCAAAGGAAGGAAAGCCTTGGATCACGATTTCTGTAAAGCAATATCAATAAACAAAACTAGATGCAAATGAAGTCAAAATTAGCTTACTCTTCAACTGATAACTAGTGTAGCTCAGTGTGGCAGAATACAAAAGTTTGGAAAGTATAAACTATTTGTAGCTAGTTTAACCAAGTATCCTATAGATGGTCAAATATATACTGTCTGAATGGTATGTACATTTTTTTGCCAGATTTGTAGCAGTGATGGACTTGGAAAAAAGGAAGGTTGTCTGGACGAACGACGTGAAGCCCTTGAGGAAGAGATGCATCTTCTATTTCTATGGCGTTCAGCTCTTGCCGGAATGCAACACTTTCCATAACTTTAGTAACAAAGAAAACACCGACATCCAACACAAGCCAAATTTTGACCAAGCTTCCAAACTCTGGGAGGCCAAATGGGTCATATCCAATATGCAAAAGGTTGTTTTTCCCAGGACTGTACTTGGTGCCCTTTAGAGTTACAGAGTTACACAGCATTATTTCTGCTGCAGCCGGGAAATCTAGTTGATGAAACCGGTCAATTTCACATCATGCAGACTCCTTATCATTCCCCAGAAGACTTTTACTCTTACCAAATATCACATCGCTTCTAAAGAGGGAGCTGGACTCAGCACTACCGTCCACATCGTCATCCACAGTCATATTTTTGGCACATTCAATTTTCTGATGTTTCAATGCCAACGAGAGTGCAATATTCTTAAAATTTTTAATTTTTTTAGATAGGTCTTTAAAATATGCATGTTTGCCCTCAAAACGCATGCACCAACTTCTTATTAATGGCCCAAACTTGAATAGCTGACTTGGAAGGTGGACAAGGAAGTGCTGCTTCGGAATTATTGGGGCGTCAGGAAAAACTCTTTTAAACAAGGCCAAGTGTTCTTTAACGGCAGTTTTTAGGTACAAAATCGTTTCTTGGCAGATAGTGTCAGAAAATGAAATTGCCATTAATTCCAGAAGAGAAGCAAAACACACCCAATGCTCTGTGTCTGTGTCCACTAGTGAACTCAAGATTAAAGGCAAAACCTGTGCCAAAAGCCACATACGAGCGGCGCCTTGGCCCAGATTACTTGAACTTTGCCGTTCCTGGTCAGATTTTTTTTTTATAACACAGGGTTTGTCTTTAATGTGAGAATAGCCATATGGGAAACCTTGAATTCCATTGTTTAAATCCACTAAGGTGAAGTAACCTTTTTCCTTAATATAGAAATTTAGCAAGTATTTCAGTTGGTAAGAAATGACGCCCTCCAGAAAGACGTGCATAACATCTTGAGGTAATTGTTGGCAAACATTAAAATAAGGCGCTTCTTCCAACTTTGACCGACCGTTAACCCAAAAAGCTTTGAATAATATTTTAAAAATTTTGTGGGTGCGTTTTCAATTAACTTTAGCTGTTCTTCATGATCTAGTCCATTCCTTAACGTAAATTCCTCCTCCGTAAAGCACGCATTCATCGTCTCAAAACTTGCCATGCAATGGCGGCACTTTTTTCTTGCTCCACCAACGCTTTCTTTGAAAGCTCCTGCTAGGTGGCTAGCGGGAGTGTCAGCAAGAAAAGCCATAACCGCAACTCAAAGTTGCACGTGCCCATCCAAAACACAAAACGGGTAACCCCTGTTAGAACCAAGTGTTTTCAATTCCCTGACAAGGGGCTCTAAAGTGCTATTCAACCCATAAAATCGCATATAGCTTGTCTAACAGACCGCGAAAAGGTGGATTGAATCCAGTTTAGATCGATACTCCTTTCTTATATTGCCAAGTTGGTAATAAAATAATGTTATCTTGTGTACTTTGTTGGTAAGAGGGTTGCTCAGATTTATGTCGTCAAAGTACAACAAAATTTGCAGGGCGGCCGGGTCATTGCTAGACAATTTGTGGTTTTGAAAAACCGTCCCATCGCAGAAGTTGGTTAGGACATTTTCATTTTGGAAAGTGTCAGGACCATTGAGAACCATAGCCAATATACTCTTTGATCGCAACTGAATTTCCAAAGAGCGAAGGAATGGTATGTAATAAAACACATCCTCCGTCATGAGGATTCTCCTTTTGTTTCCGCTTTTTCTGACGACTCTCCGTCTTCCAAGCACATGTTTTTGAGGTTCCTAAAACAGTGATAATATTCTGAGGGTTATTTTTTTTTAATAGGGATGAGCTAGAACATTTTTCAACAAGTTCTCAAATTAATTTCTGTTCTAAAATTAATGAAACTTGTAACCAGTGGGTCCGCCTTTCTTCTTCGATTTTACCTTCTTGTAGTTGTTGCAACTGGTCATTATTAAATAGGGAGAGCAAAAACTGCAAGTCAGAGTTGAGTTGTAATCAGTGTTGTCAGTTGTTGTAAGACGAAGGTCTTGATCAATAAAACAGTCGAAACAAACAAGTGTTGCAGTGGCAAGCTAATCCCCTACAAAAGCTGCTTTGACAAGGTAATATCTTTAGCTTTTTGCCGATCGTGGGGGTTTTAAATTTTAAGCGATCACCGTCAGAGGTATCCATTTACCTTCCCTTTTCAATATTTAAGGTTGAAGTCTGCCACCGTGCCTACACTTTTCAAGAATAGTTCTCATTTGATTACGCAGGCAAGAAGCTTAAACTGAATTGTGCTATACTTTTAACTAGGGCTGAAAATCAGTAGCTAACTGAGAAAGCTAAACGAGACAATCAATATATTTTTTACCAATTAGTGTACGTTATAAAATCTCACTTACAATAAATGGGATATTGATACCCTCTCTGTTATGGAAAGTTTCCAGATTGGACACCATTACGTCATTGTAATCCAGAACTTCGTCCGAGAACACCGCATCAAAACCAGGGATGTTAGCGCTATCTACTCCACCGTTTGATAAACACTGCTCTGCATTTCTTTTAATTCTGCCCACAGCACCTTGGAAAAGCTTTTTGATCATGGTGGCAATTTGTTGAACACACGTTTGAGTAAGCTTGTTTTCCTCCTTTATTTTGAAAAGGAACTTAGACAGGTTATCTCCTTCGAGCTCGTCCGCAGTACTTTCAGTCAGTGTGTCCTCTATAGCTAAATCATCATTGTCGTCATTAACTGAGATGTCGTCATTGCTACAGTCATCATTCTCCAAATCCAGTGTTTCCTCGACAATTTGATGATCTATGGAAAAGAGAACGTTTTCAGAATAGTTCTGACAACAGCCTTGTAACAAAATATTAACGCTAGGAGGCAGTTAGTTTTTCATGTTGAGAAGTTATGATATTTCTATGTTCGTTGTTGAGATTGTTGGTTTGAGATCAGTTCCTCGTATACAATCGAAGTTCTCGGAGCTACTACAGAATTTAAAAGTTGTAACAGGTCTTCACTTACGCTGTTCGCAAATGCAAAGTTTATTTGCAATTAGAGTTTGGATTTCACGACTGTTTGAGCGATATTCAACTTTTGTTCAAGATATAATGGGAGGCTCTCTCTATGTATATCCCTAATTTAAAAAAAAAACTCTCTTTAAAGTAGGCACTGCTGGGTTGTATTGCTTGACAAAAGGTAATGTTCTTGAGCGTTTTTCCCTTCCGTTGAAGAGTCGACTTTCCCTCTTGGAATTTCACTTGAGAAAGGACTTTATTTATCAGAATATCTAAAGAACCTCTTTAAGTGTTGGTATGATTGAAACTGAACCCATTTATATCCTCTATTCTTAGCACGTAATCTCTTTGCTGACGTAAGTGTTGCTCCATGTATTGGGATGAACAATAAAACGCGATTTTCACTCAAGTTCCCTTAGTTTGCCTTTGTTTCTTTCCAGGCTACTGTGGTAGAATTTCCTGGCAGTTTACGCTGTGGTTATCAGGTTGCTTATGCTTATTTTGATATCTTTGAACTCTGGATCGGGCCTGATCTTCGCCCATGCACTGTATCTCTGTGTTTTGGGGTAAGTGTTATTGACTTGATGTTCTTGCAGCCGGGTTTTCGAAGGGGGTGGAGGAGGGGAAGAAAGCAGTGTGCACTAATGGAGGTATGCACGATATGTTTTCTCGCATATTATTTGTTTCAGAAAACCTTGTGCTCTCCTAGTGGTACTACTATTCTGTTTGCCTATCTTTAGTGTCAAATTATGAACACCCAGTTTGTAAATAAATCTTTTTAATCTACAACGTAAATGAAGTCGTCCCGTTATTTTCAATTTCTTTCTTTTTTTCGAACTTCTGGAAACTCGAGCACGAGGTAACTAAATAAGGTTCTTGATACATAAAAGGTTTCGAATTTGTGTTCGTTTTGAAACATGAGGTATAAGAATTCCGTAAAGGGCGTATTGTCTTAGCCCACACCCCACTCCCCAACACAGACACACACACGCACTCTTCAATTATATACCGTAAAATCCCACGTTTAAGCCCCCTCCCTGGATATAAACCCTTCTGTTTGCTAACAAAGGTATTATTCCCATTTAATGTATAAGTGCGTTCCTTTTGTGATTCATACCTGAATCATCTTCTACATGGAAAGCTGCTGCATTCACTGTGAATATCGGTTCACCTTCTGTTTCAGATGGCCTGCGGCAATTGGAGAAAACAATGTGTATTCCCGAGGCATGTCGCACGAAGGATTTAACATTACTATATTCTCTTTCGCATCCATTTAGGTTACACCTTATTGTAAATGATGTATCGTTAGCATGTCTGGAACTGTAGTGCGAGAGTAAAAAAGAAAAGAGCAGGCATGTAAAGCCACAAATAGCACAATTCCACGCCATGCTTTTCCTTGCAAATGTTCATTCACACACAAATATTCACAACCACAAGGCGAAAGCAAAGTCTCAGAATCATTAGCCAATAATATTACACAATTCCACGTGAAACAGTGCTTACCACGTGAAACGTGGCAAAGTGACCAATAGAATCGATTTGGTAACCTGTTAAAAATAGTTAGCCAATCAGATTGACACGGTTCACGTGCCATCTCTGAATGAGCTGCAAGTTTGGGAGCGTTGGCTCCACTTCATCTCCAAGTTGCGAGCAGTGAATTTGTGCGGCTGTTTAATAGTCGGCGATATGGCTTCATACATTCAAAATTATGATTCTGATACTTTGGTGGAATGGTTAATATTAAATGGAATTCCAGAAAACATCTGTGCTGTTATCAAAGGCAAGTCTCATTCATTTTATTACATACTGAATGGAAGAAAACTCTGTCGGCATTGGCTACACATTAAGCTGAATCAAGTCAACAAAATATAGCGCATAAAAGAAAGAACTTAAAGTAGAGAAATCGACTTGGATGTAACTTCTTAACAGAAACAGATTTTTTTTTAATTATACGTTCAGAAACTTCCTGATGATAGACCGTGCCCTACTCAAGCACATGTTTACGTGATTCCACGCGCGTAAACCACATGCATCGGTTACATGTTCAAGTAAAAATTAACAAGTTGCTGTGTAGTTTTAAAACTATGCACTTTTTTTAATCTATGCTTATTCTAATTCGAGAAGCCTATTATCAGTGCACCTTGTTTATAAGTATGAAAATGAGAGTATTTCTTGATAAAATATTTTTCGGCGAAGTTGCGCGAACTTGCAAGCCGCGTGCCCAGTGTAGCACAGGTTGCAATGTGTCACGATAAATTTGCATCAGATGACTGACTAAATTGCATCGTCAATACACTTTTCACATTGAATGTCTCCTGTGAGTGCAGTACAAAAATCTTGTTCCTCCTTTTCCATGGTCTTATCTCTTAATATAATTTCAGCTACTTTTTCACTGTGACAGGTAGTAAAATGGATGGAGAAATGTTTCTTGATTTGAGACGGGCTGACTTACAAGATCTTTTTCCAAGCGTGGAGGAATTTTCTTTTAGAAAGAAAATTTTTGACTTTTTGGAAGATGTGGTAAGATTGCACAACATGTAACGTATATTATGATTTGAGGTGGCTCACTGTAACAAAGACCTTTCTGTCTTTGGCCTTCGATCAAAAATTCACCAATGATGTTGAGGAAGAATTTTCCATAACAAAATGAGAGGGGAAATATTCTTGAATTTCAGGGCCCATGAAAGGGATGGGGGTGGGGGGAGGGGTTAAAAGAGAGGGGGAGGCTAAATACCACTGCAGTATGACTTTTGACAATTGCAATGGAATACCAAAGACAAGAATAACATTAAAATTAGCAATGAAATGATTAATACTCTTTTAATACAGAATTGTTTACCTTTATAGAAATCAGGAGAGTTCTGCCATCCCTGTAAGAAAAGGAGAATCAGCAGGAGCATCAAATAAGGTAAAAGGGGGGGGGGTAAAAGACAGGGAGAGGGTAAATACTGCCATAATATGACTATTGACCATTGAAATGGAATACCAATTTAATTGACATTAAAATCAGCTATGAAATTATTGATACGCAGCATTGTTTACCTTTACAGAAATCAGGAGCCACTACCATCCCTGTAAGAAAAGGAGAATCAGCAGGAGCATCACATACGGTACAGTTGATATATGTATATGCACTGTGAAGTCTGCTCTCTATATTTTGATTTATGAATGGTTAAAACAACTTGTTAAAAAGAAAATCTACCACACCAATCAAATAATCTTTAAAACCCCAAATCACTAACAATGTATGACAAATGTTTAAATCTGCTACATCCTTATTATAAGAAAGGGCTGAATGAACTAATGAGACATCAACAAGTATGATGAGACCAATAATTCCACAATGTGAAGAAATTATTGTTGCCCTAGACTGCATAATGTAAAGTCATTCCAGCTGTCAATTTAGCTGTTGATTACCAATGGAACTACATGGTCAATAAACCAGGATTCTGTCGAGGAACATGAAATACTGTAACTTGCAATTATACCAAACTTATTTTCTGGTTTTCAATAAATCATAAATTTCACTCTACACAGTACAGCAAGAACTTGTAGGCTGTGTTATGTTTTATACATTTAATTTGTTGAACACATTAGTCACCCTTGTGACAAAATTCCACTGACAGAAGTAAACATCTGACTATGCATTGCATAATATAAAATCAAAATTTATTTCCGATATGCATACATGTAACTTAAATATGTTACATTAAATTAACAGGATTTCAGCAAACAAGAATCAGAATCTTTTAATTTCGAATCATGGGTTTCGAAACAAATCCAGAGGTGTGATGAAATCGTAATGTCGAGTCAGGAGGACATTGTCGACTCAGACGAAACATATGATTCTGACCAAACATATGATACTGAAGTCGAGGTACATCCACCTACCATCCAAAATTAATATTTCAATGTATCTTAAGGCAAATTGCTAATGTACAGTGCGTACATGTACATGCACACGGTAGTTTTAAGGTCATACATGTATGTAGTAGCTGGTAAGAACAATTCATAAGCATGCAGATCAGAAGTTATTATCCAAGCATTCTGTACACCCTCTTTACTTTTCACCAATACCACCCCTCTTTAGACATGTAGACCAAAATTCACAAACTTAGTGACATTATATCTGGAGATTTAGGCCAAAAAATGCATTTTTTAGACTTTTTGACATTTCCAGCATGGGTAAGAGCTAAATTAGCTCCAATCTACTCAAAAAGGCATTTGCAACATGAAAGCATGCCTATCTTTCCACTAAGCATCGTGTCAGTTTATCATGACATTTTTGAGTTGGCATGTGTACGAAATCAAAGTTTTTTTGACAAGGAAGTGACCTACATCTTTAGGCCTCTGGGTTCTGTTATTTTTTTCTTTTTTTTCTTTTGTTATCTTTTGGCATACTAAAACAAAAAAATTAATGTTAATATTTGTTTGCAGGTTGAAATGATGAGAGATTTCATTGATCTTGATAGTTCTGGTGAAGAGGTATTATAATACGGAACATCTTTTTTCACCTGGTTTATAGACTGTAAATGATCAATTTAAAGTCAATCATAGCTTTTTAATATTTCTGTTGTGATATTAGCACAAGGATTCTTGATATTCAAAAAGTAAAGAGCAGGGTTTTCCTGCACTTTCCCAGTTTGGTGTTTTGGGCTATCAATTTCCTTTCCACACAGCGAAGGATGTGAATATCGACAATCAAATTGTATCGCCTACATAAACTGCACATTGCTGAATGTCAGTTCGATTATTTCACATAATATTTATTACTGTCAGCAACAGGTTGTGTTTACTAAGTGTTCAATGCTGTTTACAATAAAAAAAAACAAACCTTCCCTTGCAGCAAGCATGCAGTATATCCATTTTGGATGACACCAAGTTTCCACCAGCAGCTGCACCAACAACCTCTTCCTCCCCAAAGGATAAAGTTTACGAAACGTTCAAATTTCCCATACCAACAGAACTCCAAAGAAGTAAAGGCAAGCCTGCTGAGAACATAGTCCACAAGTTCATCAGAGACTGTGTGGCCTGTCTTCAAGCTTTATATGGGAACAACACACTGGACGCATCAGTATTAACAGCTGCGGCAACAAAAATTTGTGACTGTGTCCCCATCCTGAAGGACAAAAGGCCACCATCATTCTACAATGATAAGAACTTTCCATACTGGGTTAAGTAACATCCTGCAATATATAAAAATAATTAAGAGTGCCTGCCTGTAAAAAATCAGACGAATTCTTAATTTCGCGGCAAGGGTCGAAAATTCGATTTCGCTCATATTCCTATGGTAGATAGGCTAGGACATGACAAAAACTACTGGATAGTTTTTTTGGCAAAATATCCTTTTATTTCACAGAAATATGCAAATTACCAAAGTCCATTAAAATCGTCATTTGACGCACCATTTTATTAAACAAGTTTGAGAGCCTCGCATGCAAAACCACATCATTCTTCCGTCTTTAAAACACTCAAATATTTTTGTGCAATGTTTAATTGTGTACTGGGTTGATTTTAGGGAATGTTGCGGTTTTTGTTGGGTACAAAATAATTAAATTTCGAAGACATGTATTTCATTCACTTAAAAGCACTTTGTAAAAATAAGTGATTTTCACCATGTGCGAAACCTTGAAATGGATTAAGCTTCTGGTGGTTGAATCGCAGAAGGATGGTCTACAGACTCCTGTAAAAATTTCTTTGGGCAAATGACTGTGAGCGACGCGAGAGCTTTTCAAAGTACGTTAAAGATGAAGATATTTGACCATCCGTCTTCAAATTTCAATTTACGGGTTAGACATATATTTTAGCAAGCGCCACATGTCCTGAGCTATATTAAGTTGAAACAGACACAGAGCTGATAATTTCGAAATGTTCTAACCTTATTTGCTGTAAAAGGCAGGTCCAAAAGCCGATTTGATGTGTTTGTCACCATTCGTCGCACTTAAAGCAGAAGTTTGCTTTTGTTTACACAATGTCCGATGTACATCGCCAACTGTCAACTTATCTCATGGTCTAATACCATGAATCTATGACCCTCTTTCGACACATATGATCACCACTGCATCTAAGCCAAAAACAGCTAAGTGATTTGTAGATAGTTGCTTGCTTTGCACAACACCAAAATATTACGTTTGATCATCATTTGATCTCTTGCTGCTTGAATCCTTGCTTGCAGCGGTTCCTTGTTTGTTCGTCATGCAATGCTGTCATCCCATTTTAGGGGGTAAGGGTAGGACAATTTCTATCCTAATATGTAAGGCTCCGTAAGGCTTGGAACCACAGGGAGCACACAATCTTGTTGAGTAGGAAGAGATTAAATTAAGCAATGAAAAGAATGAATAGTTAACCATTGCCCATGTTGTCATCTTTTACTAGACAATCGCCACCTACACGCCCCTCATAAATACTGTAATGCTAAACTCGTACCTAGGTCTTTTTGTGCTGTGCAATGATTTTTGGTTTACCTACAATACAGTGGGCTACCCTCAGGGAAATGGGAGGTGGCCACTTAATAGGGTTGACCGCTTAATAGAGGTTGTTGTACCTTGAATGTTTTTTCACCACCAGGTTATAAATTTCTTAGTGAACATGGAGTCAATTCAAGACAAACATTTTAGACCCAGGGCCAGTTATTGGGAGCAGGGAAAAGTCTAAATGGGTGAGAAAAAAGTTCGGGCGAAGACCCGTTTACACTTTTTCCCCGCCCCCACTAACTGCCCCTGGGTCTCCGAGAATAACGTCTATCATAATTGTCTTGAATTGACTCCATGCTTACTAAGAAATTTAGCTAAATTTATAACCCGATAGTGAAAAAATATTCAAGGTACACCAACCTCTATTAAGCGGCCAACCCCTATTAAGCGGCCACCTCCCATTTCCCCGAGGGTAGCCAACTGTATTATATGAAGAAGCTAGTCATAAAAGGGGATAAGTGATGATTTTGGTTGTTTTTTTTTTGCTCCAAATTAGCTGAAATTTTGCATGTGGACTTCATTTCAGCTGAAAGTATTGCCCTGTATTTTTTTTTTCGCTGGGTTGCTCTTCGTTTTTGAGAAATAACGTATGCAAAAAAAAACACTTTTCCTAGCGGCATCTTTTTGTCGAACGCGAAACAAAAGAAACCTTTTGTTTTGCTGGACAATGAAATCAACGAAGCGTCACATTAGCCGCTCGTTGTTCGCGCCGATACAAGTATCCCATTCATAAGAAAATGCTCACTTATTCATATTGTCGTGTTAGTACAGGCGATTAAAGTGCTACGGCGGATCGAGAGCAGGTACATTTGTAGTGAGTTGAGTTCGACACGACGCCGGCCCCTCATTTTTTGTTGTTTTTTTGTTTGTTTGTTTTTTTTGTTGATTTCTCCTCTTCTTTTTGAAACCAAAACATTAAAATAACCCGTACAGTCGTCGCTGCTAGTGCTAAAATAAACCGTTTGAGTTCGCATCGAAATACACCTTCGATTAATAACGTTCGGTGTGTATCGAAAGATTCACCCATTTATCGATGCTGCCGTCGATAAACTTCTCGAGCTCTCTTTTTAAAGTGTAGTTTGAACATTTGAGCGTGAAGCGTTTTCAAAATGCGAATATCAGTGACGCTAGTTGTTTGAGCCGATACAAATATTATATTTATAAAATTAACCTAGTTTGGTTACGTTGTCTCCTTAGCACAGTCGATTAAAGCGCTGTGCGTCGCGTAAGACAACATTTTGTCATGACACAAAACATCAGCCCCTTTTTTCCCTGTTAATTTCTCCTCTTCTTTTTGAAACCAAAATATTAAAATAGCCCTTACTATCGATGCTGCTAGTGCATCGAAATACATCTTCGATTAATAAAGTTCCTTGTGTATCGAAAGATTCGCCCATTTATCTATGCCGTCATCGATAAACTCTTCAACGTTTTTTTTTGAGTGAAGTTTTCAAAAAGCGAATTCAATGAAATAAAATCAGTCACCCCTAGCTATTTAAGCCTATACAAGTATTATATTTACAAAACTAGGAGTTTTCAATGAGAAGTGAGTGCTGCCATTAGTAGCGTGTTTGTATGTCAATATGACAATGGGAACTGCAACAAAAATATAACTTATTTTATTTCTTAAACAACATGGTTACATGTACTTTGAACCTATAAATGCTTGTAAGAGTAAAAAGGAACATATTCGTTTATTTCAACGCAACATGTAATGAACAGTGTTGTTTTGTATAGGTGAACTGTACTGTTTTGTATAGGTCAATATGCAATGAACAACGGGCCTTATCGTCTATAGGTGAACTAATCAGGACTATATATTTGGTCTGACAGTTTAAGTTACTTTCTTATTGTAGGTAAATACAATGTTTTTTTCAAGGCTAGTAACAGCTTGGTGTTGATCTTTAGAAGGATGAGTGACACTGCCTAACGCAACATGTAATGAACAAAGGGCCTTATCATGTATAGGTCAACTATAGCTTGTCAAGATGGAAATTGACTATATATTTGGTCGGACAATTTGGGTTACTGCTTTGGTACGCTTATTGTAGGTAACTACAATGTTGTTTAAGGCCAGTAACAGTTTAACAAAGTCATGCTTAGAAGGATCAGTCAGACCCTCTGTGTTAAACAATTGCGAGATGACTTTGTTAAAAAGTGTAAGAGACAACTTTTCCTTCTTTGGTGTGGTTAGCAAAAATACTTGAGCATAATACTGACTGGGACAAAAGTCTTTCATCTGTTGCATATTACAATTACTACAAGTAATAATGTCTGAGTTGTCATCATGTTCGATCTTCTTATTACATTTTATACAGGCCACGTATGTGGATGTTGAAATTACACCTGCTAGATCCTTCCACAGTTGCAGTGATAGAATCATCAGTTAATCTCGGTGCTAAAGCTAAAATATCAGTATGTGGCTCTGTTTGCTTAATGGCAGTGCCACTTTTGGCAGTATTTATGTATAGTTGCTTAGTAAGGGCATCTTTCTTTACTCGTACATTCTCAAAAATGTATGTCATGCCTTCTTCTACTTGCTCACAAAATTTCTCCCAAAATACTATCTTAGAGTAACCTTTTGTGTCTACAATTTGCCCCTCTAGCATTTTTAAAGTTCCTCTACTTGTCTGGAGTATTTTAGGTTCTAGTAGAGAAGTAACCTTTGCTTTGACTGTTATCAGTTGACCTGCAGCAATGGTTTTCAGCATTCCTAGGTCGAAGTTGCTGGGGATGTCAACTTTTGGAAATGGTGATGCTGTAAGCTGTTGGACTTCGACATTAGCACTCATAAGCAAGTCATCTGTGTTGCTCTTTTGGTCTATGCGAAATCTTTTTATTTTCACAGGGCTGCCACCATCTTGTACTGACTGGAAAAGGTCTCTCTTGGCAGGGGCAAAACAAACTCCTCTTAAGTATTTTTCTTTTGACTGTACTTGAAAGTCGAAGAAGTTGCCTTCTTTTATGGGAGATACATTGTGTATGTAACCAATTATTTGATCAGGTTTCTCTGCAATGAAATAAAAACAACTTAAGCATCATTTCATTTTTTTGCTAAGTATTAAGTTAACGGTTAGCTGCGTTTAGTTAAGTGTGTGGAGAAAACCTTTAATAATTCAATGTGTTGCAAATGAAATATAATAAATTATTAAATTGTTACTGTGAAGTGTGTTTTTATTTTAGATGATTTGTCCTGGCTTACCTTCACTGCTTGTTGCTTCAGGATTTTTCTGGTCCATTGCTGTAGTCTGTCTGTACTCTGATGAGGTACAGGAAAAGAAATAAAACAAGCTGAAAATAAGCTGTTGCCAAACTTACTGTTAAGTGTATATAATATCACTTACTGTAATTGCTTTTCTAGAAATTAGTTTTGTTTTTTACTGCTAAATGTTAAAACAATTCACATTTTGAAGATGTTTACTTGTATGTTTGTTTGTATTGGTGAATATGATCACCTTTTTCTTGTTTGTTGAAAGACACTTTACTGCTTATTCAAGTTGATTATAGAACCGATGAGTTCATTCAATGATTAAATGCAGCGGCTGTGGTTTCTGCCAAATAGTCTAGCCTTTCTTCCTCTTCTTGTCTGAATTTTAAGTTTCTAGAAGACTTCAAAGCTGATAATCTTTCAAAAGTCATGGGTTCAATAACACAAGATGAAAGATTTTGAACTCTGCTAAGTGCAACATAAGTTATACCAGGTGATTTTTCGGTTTTACCAATATCTATCCAAGCTTTTGGTAGGGTGAGACCTTGACTCTTGTGAATTGTAAGAGCCCAAGCAAGTCTAAGTGGTAGTTGTTGCCTCTCATGTAAACTATTGCCTGACTGTAACGAAACTGTCACAGGGCATATGGGAACACACGAAGGGTAAGAATCTATGAAAGCAGGACCTCTATAGTTATCAAATTCAATAATAACAGCAACAGGTAAGTTTGGTGGGCAATGATTATTGTCATAAATGATATGACGTAGTGTTCCTATGACTCCATTACAGAGACCAACATGTGACCATAGATTCATAGTCAACATGACTTTCGCTGTCTTCGCTAAAAATACTACTGGTTCCAGTCCGGACATGTCATCTGGGCTGGCATTTTTAGCAAGAGAAGATGAATGG